>NC_074689.1:13450908-13530428 GCF_029448725.1 Salvelinus fontinalis
TTAGAGCTGAACCGCTCTACCAGATCCAGCAGGAGTCATTCAGGAAGACGGCCCTGACCAAGACAGCTCTCCAGGTGCAGCATGGCAGGAGTCAGTGCTTCTCAGGAGCATACACCCTCCATCTTCTGTTCAGGATACTGCTGGAGGCCGGGTTCGGGGTGGCCCACTACTACCTGTTTGGGTTCTATATCCCCAGGAGGTTCCTGTGCCAGCAGACTCCCTGCACCACTCAGGTAGACTGCTACATCTCCAGGCCCACGGAGAAGACTGTCATGCTTAACTTCATGCTGGGGGCCGGAGCCCTGTCGTTATTACTCAACTTGGCTGATCTCATCTGCGCCATCAAGCGCTCGGTGACGCAGAAGACCAAGAGGAAGATGTTGGTGGAGAAGATGTACGAGGAGGAGCAGTACTACCTCTCGTCCAGCGGGGGGAGCAGAGGCGTGGAGGCTAACATCCCTCTACTTCCCCAGAACCTGGTGGTGGAACCTATAACCTTCCGGAAGAGAGGGGCCAGTAAGTCCAGCACCGCTGACCAGGGAGCCTACCCCCATCTGGGGGAGGCTGAGGACGCCTCTGCCCCTCGCTGTGGCTCTAGTTTCTCCTCGGGGCATCCAGGCGCCAACACCAATGGGAACAACCTCTACCCTGCAGCCCAGGAGGAGGGCCGCGAGGCAGAGGGGAGCGAGGTGGCTATGTGCCCTGTAGAGCCCATCGGGACACCCAGGTCCATCAGGGTTAGCAAACGTAGCCGCCTCAAACCGCCCCCGCCCCCACGACGGGACCTGTGTCCCCCAACGGCAACCGCTGCGGGCGTCTCCCCAGGAACAGCGGTGTGCACCAGGAGAGTGGGTCAGTACACCCTGGTAGAGATGACAGCCTCGGACTTGCAGTCCAACACCAGCGAGGGCCAGGAGAAGAGGTCTGAGTGGGTTTGATTGGACTGAGATGAGGAGAGAGCTGCAATCACAGGAGAGTGATTTTATTTATTTCCATGATGGAGACGTGAGAACCAGTGTTGGGGAAGCTACTCTTAAAATATAGTTTCTGGAGTTAACAATTACTTCACACTGAAATAACTTAATTAAGCTACACTAAAGTGACCCTTAAAAATAGAATTAACTTAACTAAAGTTACTTTGAAAGAGTAGTTCACTACATCCAAACTACCTCATGATAAATCATATCTAAATATGAAGTATCATAGACTACATATTGCAAGAACAGATCACTCTGGAGTCAGATAATAACAGAATGTTTCATTTTGCCTATTAAACACAAAAACGATGTTTCAAGTGAGAACCAGAAAGGTCTGATGCCAAAAAGAAAGGAAATGATTGCCTACTTCAATAGTTAGCTACACCACTACATGGCTAAAATGTAATACAAAAAAACACTGCCAAGATTTGAATGTAGTTCAACTACCACCAAGCTATTGCAAAGGGTAGTTGCATTACTAGTTGAACTAGATGTAGTTCACTACTCCCAAATGTTGGTGAGAATGTCAGGATCAAACCCACCTGCCTCTCTGGGATGTGGTGACAGATTCTTATGTGGCTAATACAGCAGCAACTGTTGGAGAAATGAAATCCTATAGGCCCACTGTGTGCTGTAAGACTGAAGTTCATTCTGACATTCAGACTACGCTTTCACACCAGGATAATTACATGAAATACGTGTCTGTCATTTTTATCTGACCATGTGATAAATGCACATAGTTACGGTGTTATTATACCATCAGTGCGTTGGCATAAACTGTATAATGTATATTCTTTAAGGATGACGCAGAGAGAAGATGATCCAGTCGTGGATACTGTCTTGCTGCCAGGGAGTCACTGCCTTAGTGCCTATCATTATAGCCGAGTGTCCTTCAGTAAAACCTTTAGTAAAAATCTATAACTGTTCTGCCCACCTGTTCTCTCTGTCTACGTTAGATCCCCTATCACTGTCAGTAAACAAAGACAGGCCTTGACCTGTCCTGGCCCTGCCCCCAGCTAGATCAAAGGTCAAAGATTACTGTAGAGCCTAGTTCTTAGCTCTGGGGTCAAGGTGGACATGTGCATACAGCCTGCGGATGGAGTCGTGTTTGGATGGACACAAGGTCAGGTGGTCAGGTGGAGTTAAAAGACAATGACCCTGTAAGGTGCTACTCCTCCAGGCCAGGGTCTTCAGTAGGGAATGATATACCAGACCTGGCATCAAATAATATTCAAAATCATTTCAAATACTTTCTGTGCTTTATTGAGCTTGCCTGGCTTAATGGAACCAACAGAATAGTCCCAAAACGTCAAACCTTGTCCCTCTGGCATTTCAGGCAGGCTCAAAGTATTTCATTTAGAATAGAATTTGAACCCAGGTCTGGAGGATATACTTCCCCTCAGATAGAAAGCCCATCCACAGTTGGAATCTGCCACAGTTGGAATCTGTATTTATGGAGATAGATTGTCACTCTATTTCAAGGCCTCTGAGGGCTTCAGACATATACAGAGTCTGGAAATAGAGTGAGTTGGTGCAGGGTGTAACTCAACTGGACACTACTAGAGCTGCATCCCAAATGGAACCCTACTCCCTATACTTAGAATGTTTTTATTTAACCTTTATTTAACTAGGCAAGTCAGTTAAGAAAAAAATATTATTTTCAACGATGGCCTACCTCGGCCAAAACCCTCCCCTAACCCGGACGACGCTGGGCCAATTGTGCGCCGCCCCATGGGACTCCCGATCATGGCCAGGTGTGATACGGCCCGGGATCAAACCAGGGTCTGTAGTGACACCTCTAGCACTGAGATGCAGTGCCTTAGACCGCTGCGCCACTCGGGAGCCCTATATAGTGCACTACATTTTGCCAGAGCCCTATGGGGTAGGTCGAAAGTAGTGCACTAAATAGAGAATAGGTTTCCATTTGGGATGTAAACTTGACGTGGCCTACCTAGCTGCCTCCCCTTCAGTATGTCATTGTAGCATTTGTTTCACCTCGATGGTCAGATTAATTTGTGAGAGTCGGCGTGTGCACGGTGCAGTGTGCCATTACTCGTGGCTGACTATCAATCGTAGTATGTCATGAAAGAAGTATTTGATTCCTTTTACACATTGTAGAACCCTGTCAGATCATTACTGTTTAATGTTTTATTAACCTTTACCTTAGCTGACATGTCCTTTGGTTTAAAATAGTTTTTGTTGAGATGTAATTAATTTTTTTCTTGAAAGGTTATATTTCATTGTTTTGTTACACAATGATTTATTTTCTAGGGCAAAGAATCCAGTCATCATCATTGTGACTGTCAGATACAGGTCATAAGCACTTTATATGTATTTCTAAACATTTCTAAACATGTATTTAACCAGTGACTAACCAACAAAGGATTGCACTGTATACCACCGCCCAGTTATAAATGATCCCCATAGATTGGGGTACAATCTGATTTGGCCATGGGGTGAACCTCTGTGTAAAGGGATAGCTCTTGATCTTGATTTGCCATTATGTCTCCTCCTATGGTCCCTTTGAAGGTGACAACAAAGCTTGCTCCTACCTCACAGAGTCTCTAACGACACTGCAACGTGAGTGAACTGAGCTCAGCGCCATAGGGCAATAAGCTCAACCTTTCTGGTGAGATGCTTGATGTCATATGATCTGTCTTCATCTAGGGTACTTGTTGCAGATAAATGAGTTCTGTGAAACAGGATGTACAATTATAAAAGTGTTTTATTTGTTTGTATTAGATAAGAAACAGACATTCAATTCCTTCCGTCTTCATCTACTTTTTGCAGGTATCTGATCAACTTCTTTGAAATATGATGCAACATTTCTTTGATCGTTTTATTTGTTTGTATTAGCATGAAAACAGACATTCAATCCCCTCTGTTTCATTTGTGTTATGATTGGTTGGGTGAAATGGGTTTGGAGGCCATTCAATGCAATCAAGAGTTTGTGAAGTGACTACTGCAGGTGATTTGGGGTCTCTACAGATGACTATTTATTACTGTGTTACAGCTACTTTATTGTCCCGCCACATTCTTTCAACAATTGATTTCATGATATTTGTTTCATTATCTGTTTGTCATGGTCAACTGAAGAGCTATGCCCTGGCCTAGTATTTGTATCTAATAGTGTTTACACTGAAAGTCAGCTGACAAAAGTTTATTAGAAATATCAAATCATGAGGTATCCTTTACTGAAATAAGGTCTGTGATGGAATGGAATAATGTTTTTTTAAGACTACATATAGAATTTGTTTTGATGTTTTCTTGAAACACCTCACTGCCCCCCAGTGGTATGAACCATGAAGTATTTTTTTTCATTTAAAATCATACCAATTTGGTATCTAACCACCTCATAATACTTTCTTTATGATGATAAATATCAATGTTTATATACATGTAAATTTATATTTCATGAACTCTATGGGTTCAGTTCGTTCAGTCTGAGGGAATGTGAGACAGTGAGATACCTACTGCGTTGATAGACGATCAAAGCCTTTCTTCCTCAGCTTTCAGATTCCGAGTATATATATATATATATATATATATATTCAGAGTATATATATATACAGTACCTGTCAAAAGTTTGGACACACCTACTCATTCAAGGGTTTTTATTTATTTTTACTATTTTCTACTGTGGTAACCATGCTAGTTAACTGTGCCTTGAATTCTAAATAAATCACTGACAGTGTCACCAGAAAAGCACCATCACATCTCCTCCTCCAAACTTCACTGTGGGAACCACACATGTGTAGATCATCTGTTCACCTACTTTGCGTCTCACAAAGACACGGCGGTTGGAACCAAAAATCTCAAAGGACAGATTTCCACCGTTCTAATGTCCATTGCTCGTGTTTCTTGGAACAAGCAAGTCTCTTCTTCTTATTGGTGTCCTTTAGTAGTGGTTTCTCTGCAGCAATTGGACCATGAAGGCTTGACTCACGCAGTCTCGTCTTAACAGTTGATGTTGAGATGTGTCTGTTACTTGAACTCTGTGAAGCATTTATTTGGGCTGCAATCTGAGGTGCAGTTAACTCCAATGAACTAATCCTTTTCAGCAGAGGTAACTCTGGGTCTTCTTTTCCTGTGGCTGTCCTCATGAGAGCTAGTTTCATCATAGCGCTTGATGGTTTTTGTTACTGCACTTGAAGAAACTTTCAAAGTTCTTGAAATGATCCGGATTGACTCACCTTCATGTCTTACCAATCCTTTGTAAACTTCTGGAAAAAATGTGGTTTCACCAGATACAATGCTATTTCACAGTAAACAAATTGACAACAGAATTTCAGCATGCTTATAGGGAAGGACACTCAACAAGCACAATACTTATACAAGTGACTGATGATTGGCTGAGAGAAATTGATGATAAAATAATTGTGGGGCCTGTCTTGTTAGACTTCTGTGCAGCTTTTGACATTATCGATCATAGTCTGCTGCTGGAAAAACATATGTGTTATGGCTTTACACCCCCTGCTATAAAGTGGATAAAGAGTTACTTGTCTAACAGAACACAGAGGGTGTTGTAACGGTAGTCCTCCTCCTCTTCAACCGAAAAGGAGGAGTAGTGATGGAACCAAGGCGCAGCGGGTTGTGAACACATCATTTATTTGAAGACAAGACGGAAAAACACGAACTTCACTATAACTAACAAAACAACAAACGGAGTAAACAGACCTGGACGACGAACTTACATTAAACACGAAGAACGCACGAACAGGGAAAAATGACTACACAAAATGACGATGTACAAAAACAAACCGAACAGTCCCGTATGGTGCGACAAACACTGACACAGGAGACAACCACCCACAACGAACACTGTGAAACAACCTACCTAAATATGACTCTCAATTAGAGGAAAACGCCAAACACCTGCCTCTAATTAAGAGCCATACCAGGCAACCCTTAAACCAACATAGAAACAGAAAACATAGAATGCCCACCCAAACTCACGTCCTGACCAACTAACACATACAACAAACTAACAGAAATAGGTCAGGAACGTGACAGGTGTTCTTTAATGGAAGCCTCTCATATATAATCTAATTTGAATAAAGAATTCCCCAGGGTAGCTGTTTAGGCCCCTTGCTTTTTTCAATTTTTACTAACGACATGCCACTAACTTTGAGTAAAGCCAGAGTGTCTATGTATTCGGATGACTTAACACTATACACGTCAGCTACTACAGCGACTGAAATGACTGCAACACTCAACAAAGAGCTGCAGTTTGTTTCAGAGTGGGTGGCAAGGAATAAGTTAGCCCTAAATATTTCTAAAACTTAAAGCATTGTATTTGGAACAAAACACTCACTAAACCCTAAATCTCAACTAAATCTTATAAGAAATAATGTTGAAATTGAGCAAGTTGAGATGACTAAACTGCTTGGAGTAACCGTAGATTGTAAACTGTCATGGTCAAAACATATTGATGCAGTAGTAGCTAAGATGGGGAGAAGTCTGTCTATAATAAAGCAATGTTCTACCTTCTTAACAACACTATCAACAAGGCAGGTCCCACAGGCCCTAGTTTTGTCACACCTTGACTACTGTTCAGTCGTGTGGTCAGGTGCCAAAAAAAGGACTTAGGAAAATTGCAATTGTCTCAGAATAGGGCAGCATGGCTGGCCCTTGGATGTACACAGAGAGCTAATATTAATAATATGCATGTCAATCTCTCCTGGCTGAAACTTTTATTTATGAGAGGTCTTGGCATGTTGAATGCACGGAGCTGTCTGTCTGAACTACTGGCACACAGCTCAGACACCCATGCATACCCCACAAGACATGCCACAAGAGGTCTCTTTACAGTCCCCAAGTCCAGAACAGACTTTGAGAGGCACACAGTACTACATAGAGCTATGACTACATGGAACTCTATTACACATCAAGTAACTCATGTCAGCAGTAAAATTAGATTTACAAAACTGATTAAAAAACACCTTATGGAACAGCGGGGACTGTGAAGCAACACAAACATTGGCACAGACACATGCATACACACACACACACACGATAACATACGCACTATACATACACATGGATTTAGTACTGTAGATATGTGTTAGTGGTGGAATAGGGGCCTGAGGGCACACAGCGTGTAGTGAAATCTGCTAATGTATTGTAATGTTTTTAAAATTGTATAAACTGTCCAGGAAGAGTAGCAGCAGCTAATGGGGTTCCATAATAAATACAAATACAAATGATGCGGTTGTTTTTCTTTGCTTATTTGAGCTGCTCTTGCCATAATATGGACTTGGTATCTTACGAAATAGGACAATCTTCTTTTTTGGTTACTACATGATTCCATGTGTTATTTCGTAGCTCTGATATCTTCACTATTATTCTACAATGTAGAAAATAGTAAAAAAATAAAGAAAAAGAATTTGAATGAGTAGGTGTGTCCAAACTGTGTCCAAACTTTTGACTGGTACTGTATATATGAGTACTTGGCCATACGGTCTGTTCACAGTTAGGCATTCCCCTGCAAGATGGTATGACATGTATTCTCCATGTAGCAAGTCTCCCCTCCTGAATATCATAGTGGTCCGACTATAAACTGTCCTTTGTGGAAGAACGTCTGGGAAATAGCTCAGTCCTTTAGATAAAAGGAGAACTTTTCCTTTTGTGTGTGTGTCAGTCACAGGGGGACCGAGGGAAAGGAGCGCTGTGTTCCTCCTTGCCGTGTGGGGGACAAGGGGGTTGCATGGGAACTCTTGAGAGGCAGGATGTTGTACAGACCATTCTCCCTCTGCAGGGTCATTGTTGTCATGCTAACATGACATCTTTGTCACACACAATAACAGTTCTGGCTCTGCTGACACCTGTCCTTAAGTTAGAGAGGTACTGTAACGGCAAACTTCTTAATTGGACTGGCGGACGGTCGGACCACTTGTCAAGTGGTCTTTGAAGTTTAAATCGCTTAATTGGATCAGAGGATACTTTGAAGAAATGATATTTCACAACGATAGAATTTCCCATTTGGGAAAACAAACTGGGTGTGGCAGGTGGTAGAGTCAGAGGTGGGGGAAGCCTGTCTTCTAGTATTTTTCGAAATCATAAAGCAACTTTAATCCCAAGCCCAACTGTAACAGTTTCTGTGACGTTTATTTCCCTCGTGGTATAACTCCAAAATCTGAGAGAACACAGATGTCGCTGAGCTCTTTATTTCTCAACATCTGCGTTTTAAACAGCCCTGTTGGGAATATGAACATAAAACCAGTCTAGGGGTCATGAACCCTCCCATTCTATATGAGCAAGTCACAGAGCACTAGGGTCAGGGCATGCTCTATCTCATACAGTAGATTTAGTCATACACTCGGATACACAGCTGTGGGGTCTTTTTATTATGTTGTAAATGTTGTCGTCTTCACTGTAAACGGAAGGGACAGGGCGGCAGGTAGCCTAGCGGTTAAGAGCATTGAGCCAGTAACCGAACGGTTGCTGGTTCAAATCCCTGAGCCGACTAGGTGAAATATCTGTCTGTGCCCTTGAGCAAGGCGCTCAACCTTAATTGCTCCTGTAAGTCGCTCAGGATAAGAGTGTCTACTAAATGACCCCAAAAAATATAATAATAAAAATGATATATCCAAATGAGTTTTCAACAAAGCTGTGGTATAGTCACAGATCACCGTGTTGAAATATTAATCCAATACCTAATTACATTTGTCTCCCTTTTACTCTTTTGTGATTTTCGCACACCACAACGTGTTGATTGGGGTTGGTGACGTATAGGCTGATTATAGCCAAGAGATCAGTTTTGATTTCTGGCTAGCAAATGATCTGAGGTTGGTGTCAGAGTTGCTGTGTGTCCTCCATCCTCACTAAGGCTTTGTACTAATGTATAGGTCTACTCCACTCCACATCTCCCCTCACGCACTAGGCAGCCCAGCCTCACATTCAATTCGCGCATATATGTACAAAATGTATTTCAGCAGATTTCGTGCGTTTTTGTGCATTTTTGGGGTGGTTCAATTCGTTTGAAAATACACGAATTTCTGTGCTACTTAATTTGTGCGAAAATACACGAATTTCTGTGCTACTTAATTCGTGCGAAAATACACGAATTTAACCAGTAGGCGACACACAAGCCGTTATAGACGCGATCGCCTGTATTTATTTATTTTACGTTATGAATATATAGATATTTTGTCTTTTTTTAACCATTTAACCATAAGAGGTTATATATATATTGTCTTTATTTAATCCCTATTAAAACATTGTGGTTTTATGCCTATATGTACTGTTTTCGATTTTTTCTGAACAGACTTTTCAGGATAGAATGAATGTAAGCAATGCATGATGGTTAATGGTGTTTTATTCGGTTGTAGTTCCATGTATTTCTTAAAAAATAAACGTGTAAACCATTTTTATTGAACAGAATGTAACTGAAAATACAATGGCAGCCTTGCCATTGTCCATCAATAACAAAACATTTTTTTTTCGTATAACATTTGGGGAAACGTATGCAGTCATTGTCGTCTTACATTTTGTTGGCCAACCAAAATTACCAAAACGTTAACCCGTAATAAGGCTAGGGTGGCTGAGTGTAAATACATGGCTCTGAGTGTAAGCACCTTTTCACTAGAAACGTTCTTGTGTTCAAATTACCGTCAGTGCGAAATAGCTAGAAAGCTTTCGTATTTCCACTTGGCTGCACCTACGGTTACGATAACGATAAATCAAGTGCAATACCTGCGTCGACCTGTGTCGAGCAGCAAAACACCGGAAAGCTTCTAGCCTACCGGAAAGTTACAAGAAGAACAAGAATAGTTACCTCATCCGGTCATGTGACACTCTGGATGCCCCCTAAAAGCAATTTCAACCGTTTTGAAAAATGACGCCTGGTAACCCCAAAAAAATACCAGGTGCATGAAAAGTTTGGACTTAGAATATTTTTTGAAAACCTCCATAAATCACTCAGGCCATTGACTCGAGAAGAAAAAACATAAAATATTTTCCAGAAGAAAAAACAGAATATTTTTTGAAAACCTCCATAAATCACTCAGGCCAGCACCCATTGATTTGGGGCGGTAGTATAGCGCTCCCAGAGCGGTTATGGAAGTCTGGATCCCCCCTAAAAGCATTTAAGGCTCTGTGTGTCTTTAAGCACCATACTTTTTCACTCCATCCTTGTTGTGTGTGTGTGTGTGTGTGTGTGTGTGTGTGTGTGTGTGTGTGTGTGTGTGTGTGTGTGTGTGTGTGTGTGTGTGTGTGTGTGTGTGTGTGTGTGTGTGTGTGTGTGTGTGTGTGTGTGTGTGTGTGTGTGTGTGAGAGAGAGCTTTTCTTTGACATCTGTTTAGCGAAATTACTGATTTACAGTTCATGAGGGTTGACCGATTCACACATTTAAAGTTTTGGAAAGATCTGACTTTTTTAAACCTTCGAAACAGCACCTATGACCCCATTTTAAGGCACTTCCGGTTGGCACAGGAAGCTATAAGTAAACACCTATCCTGATCGGGGTATGCTTTTACAGAATCCTGAGTTTTAAGTCTATACGTTAAGAACTGACTGATTTACACAGGGTTGAATGCACTATATATCACAAACTGCTGGTTGGGTATGGCAAAAGACTTTTAGGGTGATTTTATCACTTCCGGTTGCTCCAGGAAGCTTAGAATCAACACAGGTAGACCTCATAGTGGCTTGATGGATTGTCATTGAAGACAGGTTCATAAGACATTCATAACCCACATAGGCTTCAGGTTGAATTTAGGGGTGCAGGCAATGTGTTCCTATGGGGTGAGATGTCATTGTAAACTGTTTGATGTAAACACCTTCTTTTAACTGTTAAGGGTTAATGCCACACGGTCAATGTTAGGCTTGCACAGAGACCTTAGGAACGTTCCTGAGGTCAAATTGTGCTTCTAAACCTTAACAGTTCTCTCTCTGTCTCCCAAAAGCAAAAGACTTGAAATGTAGGTCAAGGGTCATCTTCTTGTCACTGTCGCTGCGCTCAGACCGAGCAAGCTACGGTCAAGCGGGGCATCTCGTTGAACTCGGCACGGCTATGGTGATGTCATTTTTAGTGGTGATTTCAGAATGCTATTTTGGTGGTTTTTCACTGTTGAAACATATTGCAAATGCACAAAAGTCAACTAGCAAGTCAGTGTCCATCAGCTAATTAGATATTTTCAGACACCAAACTGATACCATCTGACTCCAAACTCACTTTTTCCAACTCGTTTAGAAGCCAACTATCACATATTTCAGAGCAGGCCCAAAATTCACAGCGCCTTCCATTTAAACCATAATAAAACAAATAATACGTAGTTATGTTCTAGCTGCGGGTCCAGTTTTCACATTATGTTTAGCCCTATGTGAGGCGACCTCGAATCCCAAGTTTCGGCTCGATAGGTCATTCGGTGCCCGAGCAAAACCTTAATTGGTGCTGAAATTCCACTTTTTTCCATGCCTTGCTACGGGGTCCTTGAATGAGCTATCGGACAGAAATGTCGGGGTCCGTCTCTATGGGCCGAGCCGGTTTCAATGCACCTAGTCTTGCAACTCTGGGACTTTTCTAAATGTCACCATTTTGTAATGCTCAAAATGAATTGAAGTCAATGCAAATGCACCGAGGCTTTTTATCGGTCCGAGAACCTTCTAGAGCCACATAACTCACCGTGCTTAATCGACCTGAGCTCTAGAACAGGTTTGTAAAGTTTCAGAACTCTAGGTCTGACGGTTCTTTAAAAGTTCAAACAAAAGTAACTATTGCAGGCACTGTCTGCCTCTAAGCCCATCAGTGTGTCACTCCATCCTTTCTGTGTGGGTGTGTAAATTTTTCCTTGAAATCTGATGGGATGAATGACTGATTTACAGTTCATGAGGGTTGCCTGTTCACATATATTAAGTTTTGGAAAGATTTCACTTTTTTAACCCTTCGAAACAGCCCTTTTGACACCAATTATGGCACTTCCGGTTGGCACAGGAAGCTGAAAGTAAACACATATCCTCATTGGAGTGGGCTTTTACAGAATCCTGAGTTTTAAGTCTATACGTTAAGAACTCATTGATTTACATAGGGTTGAATGCACTATTTCTCTCAAACTGCAGGTTGGGTATGGCAAACACTTTTAGGGTGATTTAACCACTTCCGGTTGCTCCAGGAAGCTTAGAATCAACACAGGTAGACCTCGTAGTGGCCTGATGGATTGTCATCGAAGACAGGTTCATAAGGCATTATTAACCTACATAGGCTTCAGGTTGAATTTTGGGGAGCAGGCAATGTATTCCTATGGGGAGACATGTCATTGTAAACTGTTTGATGTAAACACCTTCTTTTAACTATTAAGGGTTAATGCCACACGGTCAATGTTAGGCTTGCACAGATCGGGAAGACCGTAGGAACGTTCCTGAGGTCAAATTGTGCTTCTAACCTTAACGGTTCTCTCTCTGTCTCCCAAAAGCAAAAAACTATGAAATTGAGGTCAAAGGGTCATTTGGGTCCTTCTTCTTGTCCCTGTCGCTGCACTCAGACCGAGCTAGCTACGGTCAAGCGGGGCATCTCGTTGAACTCGGCACGGCCTGGAGATAATGGCAATGCCATTGCAGGCTTTGTGTGTCTTTAAGCACCGTACTTTTTCACTCCATCCTTTTATCCCCTTCGTGGTATCCAATCGCTAGTAATTACTATCTTGTCTCATCGCTACAACTCCTGTATGGGCTCAGGAGAGACGAAGGTCGAAAGCCACGCGTCCTCCGAAGCACAACCCAACCAAGCCGCACTGCTTCTTAACACAGCGCGCCTCCAACCCGGAAGCCAGCCGCACCAATGTGTCGGAGGAAACACCGTGCACATGGCCCCCTTGGCTAACGCGCACTGCCCCCGGCCCGCCACAGGAGTCGCTGGACCGCGATGAGACAAGGATATCCCTACCGGCCAAACCCTCCCTAACCCGGACGACGCTAGGCCAACGGACCTCCCGGTCGCGGCCGGCTGCGGCAGAGCCTGGGCGCGAACCCAGAGACTCTGGTGGCGCAGCTAGCACTGCGATGCAGTGGCAGAGCTTCGAGACCCACTTAAAAAATGTTCGTCTGAACACACTGCAACTGGATCTGTAACTTTTTTTTTTTTTTAACTCCTTTTTGTGAACATGACCAATTTGTCAATGTACGATTTCTCTTAAATTACGATAGATAAATGGCTGGTTCTTTTTTTCCTGACACCGTATGCTTATGTAGTTTGACGTGAAGCGGTCAAATTAGCACCCTACTTTACGTTTTTGACCTTTAATCCCAGAAAAATGGCCATAACTCAAAAAGCGTTGAGGCCTCGACGCCATCTTGTTCGGGGCCAACTGTCCATTACGTCTTCGAAATATTTTCCGTTTAGGAGAAAAGGCCACATGCATTTGCAATGTGCTTGTGCATTTGCAATATTATTTATTTTCCCTCTGGTGGGAATTTCCTAGACTGCGGAAAAATGACCAAAATGTGTTATTTTTATAAAACGGAAACCGAACGTCCGAGAGATTTAGTTTGATGACTTCCTGAAAGATCTCTCCCCCGCGCACGGCCCGACGCCGTCCGCGAATTTTAGAAACGTTGCAGGACGTCTAGTAAGGGACCTTACATTTGCAATGTGGCGTTTCTCACTAACCATATGGCGAGTGCTAAAATGTTCCCTTAAGGTATGGAAAGGCCTTGGAAAGGCCATAAGTGTAAGCCAACATAATTCATTATTTTACATTAACATGTAATACATGCATTATGAAGAAAATGGTGTAATTTAGGCTCCACGAAATATGAAATGGGTTATGAAGAAAATCGTGTATGTCACGCCCTGGCCTTAGTATTTTTGTTTTCTTTATTATTTTTGTTAGGTCAGGGTGTGACATGGGGAATGTTTTTGTTTTGTTGGTTTTGGGTGTTGTTTATGGTAAAGGGGTTGTTGTATAGTATATGGGTTTGTGTGGAGTACATGTTTCTAGTGTTGTCTATGTATGTGTAGTTGTCTAGGAGAGTCTATGGTTACCTGAATGAGTTCCCAATTAGAGACAGCTGATTTCGGTTGTCTCTGATTGGGAGCCTTATTTAGGGTAGCCATAGGCTCTCATTGGTTGTGGGTAATTGTCTATGTAGAACGTTTGTAGCCTGTATGTATGTGCACAACGTTTGTAGCTTCACGGTCGTTTTGTTGTTTTGTTCGTTTTGTTAAAGTGTTTCGTGTTTATTTTTGTCATCTTTTAAAATAAAAGAAGATGGCTTATTTTCCAACTGCTGCGTTTTGGTCCGTCAATCCCCCACACGATCGTGACAGTGTATGGTTGCCTACATGACAAAAAGGCGTTCTGATTACAAGTGCACCAGTATCCAAAGTATTAAGCAAAATCAAGCACAGAAAACAGCATTGGCATTAATAAAACAATATTTCCCACGAATTAAGTCGCAGGTAAATGTGCGTCTTTTCTCAAATTCTGTTCAGCAAGTCTAAAACAGTACATATAGGCATACAACGACACATTTTAAAACATGGTTAAACAAAGACAACATTTCTGTATATTCATGACGTTGAATTAGCCATTAAGAAGAACAAAAATGAAATACAAATTATCGCGTCTACATGGTTGTTGCAACGGCTTGTGTGTCACCTACTGGTTAAATTTGTGTCTTTTCGCACGAATTAAGTAGCACAGAAATTCGTGTATTTTCAAACGAATTGAACCACCCCAAAACACCCCAAAAATGCACAAAAACGCACGAAATCTGCTGAAATACATTTTGTACATATATGCGCGAATTGAATGTGAGACTGTGTTGCACTAGGAGATGAAAAGGCTGTGTGTGTGTGTGTGTGCGTGCGCATACTTGCGCTAAAGATCGATGGCGTTTAATAAGCATAACCTGGCTCTGACCCTCTGCAGTCCTCTGTGTTGCTCCTTCATCAAACACTGTGATTAATATTTAATGGCCTAGCCATGTCAGAATGCATGCATCTCTTAACACGTACGGCAGAGAAAGGAACAACATAAAGGCTACGAATGCTTCGCCTCACTGCAGCCACTGATTAGGAAATCAGACAAGTCAATCGCTGCAATGCAATGGGAGGTTGTTTCTTGCCTCGCTGCACAAAGCTAGAGGATTCAAGATGAGATCTGTAATCTTGTTGGTGAGGATTTCACTCTGTTAATGGTTGATATTAGGTGGAAGGATAGGCTAGCTACCTTCTTGTCTGTCTGATTCCACAGTGGTGATACATTGTAGGCTATTTACACACTGTATATAGATTTTTTTCTATTGTGTTATTTACTGTATGTTTGTTTATTCTATGTGTAACTGTGTTGTTGCTTGTGTCGTACTGCTTTGCTTTATCTATGCCAGGTCGCAGTTGTAAATGAAACCTGGTTTTCAACGGGCCTACCTGGTTAAATAAAGGTGAAAAAAAATAAAATAATAAATGTGCCTATTATTCTGAGTAGAACACAAAGGTTATTTCCACCAAAAACACATGCATGCTTTAATAAATACAGATTTGAAATGGATTCAGGTAGCAATCCAATGTGTGAAGAAAAGTGTCATCTCAGAAAACACAAGGGAACTATATGGAATCCGTAATTTGGCTTTCAGCAACCAGAGCCCAGTGTGTGCGGGTCATAAGGCCAGAGTGGACAGCCATTTGGCATTTTGGAGTCACTTTTGATTACGATGTGAAGCTCATCTTAACGACACTCCCAGGGAGTCGCAGGGTTCAGGTTTTACTTTCTTAGATAACATCCCCAGATTTGGGTTACGATCCTCTTAAGAAACAGACGGCTCTCGGATAATTACATCTTGTGACAATCAGCCAAGCCAGGGCTTGCCCCATTGCCCTGAACCGCCCGCTTGCTCAATAGACGTACGTGTTAAGAGGAAATCAGATGCACAGCTTTCTTTTTACCACTAGGTGGGAGTATGAAATCATGTCTGCGTCTACAAGGAGTGTTTTTTAAATTAAACTGTATAGACCTAAGTTACCTCTGCAGGATAAGTTTGGCCAACTTCATGTGCGTAAAGTTAATAGATGAATAATTGTTTCCTCAAAACTGATAGTTGAAGCTCCAGGTCAGAGCATAGATCCAGGTAAATGAAAACAAAAAGTGTCATAACTTTGTAATAATAGTGTTATAGCTGTAGGCTTAGTTGTTAGTTAATAGGCCTATCTTCATTCCAGACATTCTGTTATGGACACACCTCATTTAGGTCCAGTGTTTTGACTCACAGAAGTTAGCTTTAAAACACTCTCAATTGACATCTCTGTCCATTGCATGGATCTTCATCCAAATAACGCTTAGCCGGGCCACAAAACATATAAGAGTCTTGAAAAATACCTCAAATATCAGAGGATCACAGTCACATTTGACATTTTGATAAAAAAAAAAGTGCTTATTTTATGTGGGGTTATATTGTATCATCTTATGCCAATGCATTGGGGTTACTTGGACACAAAGATACATTTGCTGCAAAAACGTCTGTCCCGGGGCGTCCTAAGATGTGACATGATGTGAACAGACCAGCTGTGGAGCATTCACTGCCATTTCAATATCATGTCAAAACCCTACGGTCTTAATAATAGGCTACATAGAGAGTTGAGGCAGAGATGTTTTGATTCAGCTTTTTAAAATCGGAAGAGTTGCAGCTTCAGCAGCTCTGCTCTGACAAACCAAAGCGAGAGAGGAGCCCTGAAGTTCTTTTAATTCAATAACGGCGTCCATCAAAGCAACAACAGCCGCGCAAATTGGACATTAGGGGATCCTTGGCGTCTCTAACGGACACTTCTAACTACATGTCACCTTTATTCTCTGCCATTAAAAAGTGAGATCAAAGTCTCCGACAGATGAAAAGAACCCATTCCCTACATTTAAACTCTATTCAACTTGGTCCTCTTTTAATCAATTAAGTAGCGGGCCTATGCAAGCATGTGAAGAGGTTGAACCATTATAGAGAGGGGATGCTTCAACTCAACCCCTGCCTCTAATTACGAGGCCGATGGTTAAAAGGGTTCTCTTTGCTGCTCAGATTCACAAAAGCATCTATTACAGCAGTCTTCAACATGGTGACTGACTGACCGCAAGGAACCACCAAGTACCGAGTACCAGTAGGGAGTGATTTGTAGCAGAATCAAATAGCTTTAGAAAAGTTACACGGAAGTTTTACATTTATCAAAATGTTTATTTTTATTGTCAAAATAAAAGTCATATTTGCTTTTTTTTACAAAGAGACATCTTCTACACTTTATACACATTTACAATAGCTTATACATTTTCTTTTATACAGAATTTACAAGTTTGTACATAACCATTATATAAATACATCTTTATAATTAAAAAAAATGACACGTATAATATTTGGGCACTATTAAGGCTTAATTTAAACCATCTTTGATATTGTTCTGATTGATTTATACAATTATATCTGACTGGCACTGTGTTAAGGTTATCAAATCAGTCCTTATAGGGTTATGAACTAAATGTTTCTTTGCGTAAAATGAAAGAACACATAATACCCATGCGGCCAGAAATGTCAGTCTGCGCGTTCTATACATATGAATGGATAGGAATGAACAATTGTTAATGCCAGGTAGGTTACAATGTTATAACCAGTTCTTCAACAGTATGTTAAAATGCTAACTGATATTAAAAGAGTGCTAGCCAAGCTCCGGAACAATTAGCCCATTAGTCCATCCATGGGTTTCTTTTCAAACCTGTGACAATGGCATCTGCTTTGGGCAAGATACAGAGCTGGCGGTACCCGATCTCCAGGTTAGTCCTGTGCTCACGTCACTATACATTGAGCCACTGGTGCCTTTGCTACCCCAACAGCAGCGCGTGCAGAAGGTCCTCCATGATTCCAGGGTCTTCCCCGACCATATCCACACGCCGGACGTGATGCCCACCAGAAGGCACATAAAGTACTTTAACATGAAGACAGCATAGTCCGGCTTGTTCAGTTCATGCTCCAACAAACAGGAGCAGTTGTGGGTTATCTCCCAACTCTGTCTGTTGTGCTGCTCATAGAAGTAACAGGCCACTATAATAGTGGCAGGTACGGTGTACAACACTGTGAATATCCCTATCCTTATCATCAACTTCTCCAGCTTGTCTGTTTTGGTGCCACCCTGTTTGATGACGCTGCGTATCCTGAACAGGGACACAAACCCAGCCAGGAGGAACATAGTGCCGATAAATAAATAGATGACCAGGGGAGCCAACACGAACCCTCTCAGATTGTCCAAGTTTTGATTACCAACGTAGCAGATTCCAGCCACTGAGTCCCCGTCCACAGAGCTGAGGGCCAAAACAGCAATAGATTTCATACTAGGGATAAGCCAAGCAGCCAGGTGAAAATATTGGGAGTAACTGGCTATGGCTTCGTTTCCCCATTTCATCCCAGCAGCCAGGAACCATGTCAAAGAGAGAATGACCCACCAGATAGAACTGGCCATGCCGAAGAAATAAATCAAAAGAAACACAACAGTACAGAGTGCAGGTCCAGTGGTCTCATAGTGAATGTGTTCCACGTCATACTCCCGGTTGCAGGCCACCTTTTCGTGTCCGGCGATTAGTCTGACGATATACCCGATGGAAACAAACATGTAACATGCGGAGAGGAAAATAATGGGTCTCTCTGGGTACTTGAACCGCTCCATGTCTATGAGAAAAGTGGCAACCGTTGCGAACGTGGACACAAAACATAACACGGACCACAGACCTATCCAGAACGCGGTAAACGTTCTCTCGTCTTGCGTAAAATAGGGGTTATGGCAGGGCATGGCGCAGTTTAAAAGCTGCCCGGTCTTCACCCGGTTGTAGAGGTGATGCCGGTCAGTGTTTACCGGGACCATGGGCGAAAGACACTTGCACTGCGGCTCGCAGGGAGCCGGCGGTTTGTATTTACCGGGAACACCGGGTCGATTATGTCCTTTGTTGTTTTTATTAGGGTTAAACGTCTTACCCGGATAGTTGGTGGGCTTAGAAAGGACCGGTGAAACTGTGGTCGAGTGAGTCCTATTGTAGTCCATGCATAACATCTCCGGATTGCCTTGAACCGGTAGCGAGTCACATTTCATTCTGTCTGGCCAGGGAAAACCATACTGCCTCATAAGAGGCGCGCAGCCTGCCTTCGCTCTCTCGCAGACGCTCCGGCACGGTGGCAGTGGTTTCTTATAGTCCTCTAGGCAAATAGGAGTGTACATGCTGCAAAGAAAGAACTTGAGGTCCGGCGAGCACTGGATTTCAACCAGAGGCCAGAACTGGTGTACCTCCAAACCCGCCTCGTCCTGGGTGTCGTGATTGAACTGGTTGGGCATGTAAGTATAGTTGTAGCCGATCCCCTTGCACAGAGGCACTGCAATCTCTTGGCAGGTGATCTCCTTCGCCGTGGTGCCGCTGGATCTCGGTAAAATAGCAAGTGCGAGAAGCAGGTATATCCCCAACAGGTAGCACTCCATCCTTTATCGGATCCCTCTCCTCTGTTGATAAAACAGCAGTACAGTAGTCCTCCTCTGCTTGCTCCTGTCTCTTGCCAGAACCAGAGCGCAGTCCAATTAGATCGTGTACAGTGAACCCATCTCGCTTACTCTTTTGGCACGGAGTTGCAAGCAATTTGCAAACCGTGTATACTTTCAGAGGAGGAGCGGGAGGAGAAAATATAGCCTTCAGGCGAGCAGGAGCAGTCAAGATGGCTGAGGACTGAGGAGAAGCGAGAGATGCAGAACACCCGTCTTTATTTCCTTGTAAAAAAAGGGTGCTATGGTTATCCTGTAGCTTATCCTCGACCAGGCCTCTTTCCCCTCAATTGGTTCGCATGCTCCGTTTAAAACAATTATAGAAGTTTAAAATTCGTGGCTACTGTTTCTCGAAAAGCAGTGGCTACATTCGTTGTGTGTGTTCTATGTTCTATTGCCCATACAATTCGTGGTGCCACAGACGCCACGTTCAGTATTTATATTGGAGACGTGAAGTCCTTCCCCCATGCTCCGTTGACAAATCAGACAGCAGGGGCGGGACTTTGGGATAAGTCAATCAAGTTTTCTTCGAGCGTTTTGTTTAATAGCCGGAGTTTGTTTTTCAGTTGCCTACGGTAGTTTTTGACCAATTCCATTATATATGCGATGGAGTGTTTGTGTAACACAAGGAGTAAAGGGAGGTGATTATTGAATAGGTTTACCAGATGTAGAATAGAAACACCATAATAGTAACACAGTAATAACACAATATTGATCACATTTATATAGGCTACTGTAATTTGTATGAAGCTAGAATGAAAAGTAGCCAGTAGCCACACTAAACGTGAAAATGCACCTTTAATGCACAAGGTATTTTCATTTTATACCTTTGTCGATTTTCAGTTTTAAAAAAATCACGATTGACACTGATAAAAATACTGTGTTCACAAGAATTCAAATACCACTACGACCCAGAATGGAATGAGAGCCCTTCTTCAGCAGGTTCATTTGCGCATGAGAGGGCTGCCCAGGGGGTTGTCTGTCTGTGAGAAAGGGGCATTTATTGATTAATTGAGGTGCTGATGTTTTGTTTAGCGGTTGTATAGGGCTCACGCAGGGGAGGTAATTGCGTGAACGCCAAGAACAAGCACCACAGTTTGTAAAACACTGGCAGAGCACAACGTACCCCCTGCTTCCAACTAGTCCAGTCCAGTTTACTCTTTGTAAAGTGATGGTGTAGTTTGCTTAAATGAACTTACAGCCTACTGCAATAAACAATTGCTACTTTGTTTCATGACAATTCAGTTTTTCGACATAAACTACCCTGATTAGTGTAGAGCTTTGTTTAGGCAATACATTAATGAACATTATATGTTAATGTGACAAACATTGGATAAATCAATGTATTTTTTACAAAACATATTAAAGGTGTAATAATATGTTTATAAATAGCCAATGGCTCGCCTGCCTTAGCCATATAGCCTACCCCTGGCACGGTCCTTTAGTATCTATTAGTATTGAATGCTTGCAGAACTAAAAACAAAGCCTGTTATTGCAGAGTGTTTAAAGGCTGACAACAGGTGTTTGGTTTCTGAACGGACCATTATGAAACAAACTAGCAGAGAGCGAGCAGATGACTATCAGAATCACTTACACTGGGATAGGGTATTACTGCTGAACACATATTAATTAACATGGAGATGGGGGCTATGTGTGTTCTCTCCATCCACCAACTGGACCCTCACCACCCTGGCCCAGGTTTTCATCCCAAATGGCACCCGATTCCCTTTATAGTGCGCTACTTTTGACCAATGCCCTACAGGACCTGGCCAAAAGTAGTGCACTGTATTGGGAATAGGGTGCCATTTGATACAACCCACATCCGCAGACTAAATCCAGAGTTGGGTTACTCACAGCTCCAGCATTCCAAGTTTGAAAGGGTAGAAATTTGATTACTGCATCTGTTCGTAACGTTATTATTTTCAATTCACTACTGAGACTCTCGGGTGGTGTGGTTGGGTTCCGAAGTGATACATGCTTCCCTTCTTCCTTTATGCTGCACTTCCCGCATTTGTGCTCAAAGACCCAGCGTAGAAAAGCAGAGCCCCTGTCTGAGGGACACAGAAAGCATTCTGTTACCTAGATATGCAACCTCTGAAGACTTTTCTATGTAGCCTGCATTTGGCTTTAAGTGTTTGATAAGCTATAAACAATATTAAAGCCACGGCAACTCAAATTGCACATGTTGATCTACAACTAGAGTAATATTAAATGCAACGTTTATTTACATATACATCAAACGTGGTATCTTGTCGTGTTACGTGATGTTTAACAAGGATGATGTAAGAATCAGTGTATTTTATTCTCCCGTTATCATGTCCAAGAATTAGGCGAGAGCTTGGGACTATAAGGTCTTTTTGTCAAAATGGAGTTATTGATATAGCTTTGTTCTGTTCAATGTTCTCAAAATAATATATAATAATATCATTCAAACAAATGAGGGTTCAGAACTTTCAAGCTAATTATCTCAGAATCATCTTTTTGCAGATGGAACCTTATAGTCCCAAGAATTTGAATGAACGATTGAAGCAGAAAGGTGGTGGAGTTAAGGTTGAGTAGTATTGTGTTTGGGTTGGAGCCAGGTCTTTGTCATGTGAGGGAATTTTCACATGCAGCAGACACACTAATCTAATAAAATAACACACTTTAATTCATCAGTCTGCCTGTGTGTGTAGAGAGATGCTACCTATGTTCTTTAAAGACATAGTGTGACTGGGATTAGATCTGGTTTACTATATGAGATAAGAACAGTCTAAATGGGTGTTTACCTTTGATTAGGCTCAGAGGCAGGACAATATCAACCAGACGTGTGGTGTGTGCGTGTGCGTGTGCGTGTGTGTGCTGGAGGAGAGATATCCATTACTCTTCCAGAAGCGCCAATAAACACCAATGATCGAGATGTGTGAAAACACACGCACACGCACACACGCACACGCACACGCACACGCACACACACACACACACACACACACACACACACACACACACACACACACACACACACACACACACACACACACACACACACACACACACACACACACACACACACTATAACAATAAGGAGGGAGGAGGAGGGAGGACATGGTCGAATAGGTGTGATGTGAGACAGTGTGTTGTTGCCACTGTACTCAGTCTGTTCCAACAACAGGTAATGATTCACTGTGTGATAAAGGGTTCCATCCTGATTTACAACCCAGACTGAGACACTGAGTTACTCAGTGTCAGGGAGCATGTGAAAATGGCCCCTATAAGACCTAGTCAACCAAAATACAATTGAACTCATTAAACTAATGAATGTGTTGAGTCAAGCAGTTTTTTCTTCACATTGAAAATAAGACTATTTGTGTGTGTGTGTGTGTGTGTGTGTGTGTGTGTGTGTGTGTTGTATGTGTGTTTGTGTGTGTGTGTGCATTGACTTAACCCAGAGATGGTGGGAAAGATACGGTAATACAACTTTATCTTGTATAGGGCTAAGCACTCAGACAGAGAGACGTTAGCCCAATCTACCAAACACAATTCCAAGAACCTATACGGCATTTAGCAGACTCGTGCTAAACCAGCAGTGCTTGTTAAGTCTTAATTAGCTGTGTTTGCTCAGCCTCTCCTTTCTATAGAGATGGAGGAGGTGGCTGGAGGCCTCAGTGTGCCCGGTCGTAGCCCCACTTGGAGACTCCCCATATGGGTCTGTGTGCTCAGGGGTTGGCCTGCTAATCAGTTTCAGGTGGGGCTTGGGGTGAGGCTGGGGTTGAGGTTTGTGGCTAGAGCTGGGGGTGGGGATGGGGATGGGTGCAGGGGTTGGGGGTGGGGGCTGAGGGCTTGGTGGCTGGGGGTGGTGGTAAGGTTGAGCCTGTGGCTGAGGCTGGGGGGGAGTTTGAGGCAGGGAGTGTGGTGTAGACTTAGGGAGTGGGTGTGTAAAGTTGTGGGAGAGCCTCCTCCACTGTGGAACTCCGAGGTGTCGGAGTGTGTACCCTGTGAATTACCTCACCTTCGGTCCATTACCTTAACAAACATGGCCAACCCCTCGTCCCCTCCAATCAGTCTACTGCTGGGAAGAGGCAGGGCAGGAAATCCTCCCTTAGCTACGTGTGTGTGTGTGTGTGTGTGTGTGTGTGTGTGTGTGTGTGTGTGTGTGTGTGTGTGTGTGTGTGTGTGTGTGTGTGTGTGTGTGTGTGTTCATTCACACTATGGGCCATTAAATGCTGTCAAGGGAACTTTGTTGCACAAATCAACAGGGTTCATTATTTACGACTATGTACTGTCAAAAAATGTTCAGGCGAGTAACACAATTATGCTTAACAGAAGCTGTTTTTGGTTATAATCTTGGAACCACTGTGCGCTGTACGTTAAAGGAAGCGTTGTGCTACATGATTATTCCGTTTCCCTATGTATTCTATGGTATGTGTCTGGCTGGTATGGCTGCTATTTGACACCCATGTCAGATTTACTGCTCCTCTTGTAAAAGAGAATGCATCTTGTTCTTTCTTAGTGAGCCCAATGAGAGTTCCCTTCCTCCCTCCAGGAAACTCACACAGTGAAAAGCTTTTTTAACCTGGTCCGTAACTTGAGAGGAGGCCTAGTTTGCCTGACACATGGAGAGCGAAGTTGCCTTACAGGTAAAGAGAGAACAGATGGAGGGAATACTAACCTAGAGAACACTATCCCATAATTACTTTTCCTGGCCTCAGTGCCATCATTATACCATAGATAGACATTAGACATTCTGGAGGGTGATATATGTTCTACCAGAGCTGACCCCTGACCCTGTCTGGATGTCCGGGTTACATGCCTGGGTGTGTGATGTAGTGTCTTCTCTTTGTAGGGCTAGCGAGCTGGGGTGGGCTGGACAGCCAAATTACTTTCCTTTTTCGTATGCATCCAATTTTAGAATATTTGATTAATTCCTCTCCCCTATCCCTCTCTTGAAATTGCTTTTCCTCTGTCCTTCCTCTTTACAGTAGAGCGTATAGTCACATGTCAGACAGAGTTCATGATGTCCTCCTGACCGTGACAGCTGGGTGGGACAGGTGTCGGTGCAGGTTGTTAAGTAGACACCACCTTTACCTGGGTGTCTCAAAGTGTCAAAGGTCGCTGTTGACTAATTTAATTGTTTGCTTGTATTCCCCCCCCCCCCCCTCTCTCTCTCTCTCTCTCTCTCTCTCTCTCTCTCTCTCTCTCTCTCTCTCTCTCTCTCTCTCTCCCTCTCTCTCTCTCCCCTATCCTGTTAAGAACCTGAGGATGATATCAGGTATATCAGATATATCTCACTGTTTCCTGTCCCAAATGTTTGTTAATGGACTGAGCAATACCGTTCACAACAGTGGTCTGCCGGTCCACTTCCTCCGTCTCTCTCTCTCTCTCTCTCTCTCTCTCTCTCTCTCTCTCTCTCTCTCTCTCTCTCTCTCTCTCTCTCTCTCTCTCTCTCTCTCTCTCTCTCTCTCTCTCTCTCTCTCTCTTTCTCTCTCTCTCTTTCTCTCTCTCTCTCTCTCTCTCTCTCTCTCTCTCTCTCTCTCTCTCTCTCTCTATCTTTATGTGTGGACTGCAGAACAGATGGCGAGGGCAAGGATGACCACCAGATGGAAAACTACTATATAGAGGAGAGAACGTCAAAGCAGAATGACGGGATCCAAAATTTGGTGAGCGAAAGAGAGAGCAAGAGCAGATGTACAACACAACAACCTTGCAGACATTTCAGCTCTCACCAGACAGGCTGGGCTGCCCTCACTCCCCTTGTACACACACACACACACACACACACACACACACACACACACACACACACACACACACACACACACACACACACACACACACACACACACACACAGACACACACACACACACACACACACACACACACACACACACACACACACACACACACACACACACACACACACACACACACACACACACACACATCACACAAACATATCACACAAACATATCACACAGGCAGGCAGACACCTCAAGCGAACCTCCCTGGGCACCTGTAATGCTCATTAGCACTAGGATTAAGAGATGTTTATTTATATAGAAAAACAGTGTGAGTAAACATGGGCTTATTTATTAATTTTGCCTTCATATCCAGTTCATATGATGACTGACTGAATTGGGGAATTGCAGACGAGGAGAGATCTGTGTTTGAAGTTCTCCTGGTGAACATCTGTAGTGAGTTGGGGTGAGCAGACCAGAGAGGAGACTCTTGGTTGGGTGGGTGGTATTGGGGAAGGGAGACCATGTTCCCAGAGAGAGAGAGAGAGAGAGGGAGAGAGAGAGAGAAAGAGAGAGAGAGAGAGAGAGAGAGAGAGAGAGAGAGAGAGAGAGAGAGAGAGAGAGAGAGAGAGAGAGAGAGAGAGAGAGAGAGAGAGAGAGTGAGAGAGAGAGGGAGAGAGAGAGAGAGAGAGAGAGAGAGAGAGAGAGAGGGGGAGAGGGAGAGAGAGAGATAGAGAGAGAGCTGGGGGGAGAAGGAGAATGAGAAGGGTAGAGAGAGAGCTGGGGGGAGAAGGAGAATGAGAAGGGTAGAGAGAGGGGGGAACTTTAGGAGTGAAAGATCTGTCTCTCCCATCGGCCCAAACACATGGACATGGATGACTTGAGACTACATGTGATCATGTGTTACACACACACACACACACACACACACACACACACACACACACACACACACACACACACACACACACACACACACACACACACACACACACACACACACACACACACACACACACACACACACACACACACACACACACACACACCATTCATCTCTCCATGGACGTGTAACACCCCCACACTTCAAACTGGTTCATCTGCCCCCTTCTACCCAGAGTGGCAGGCATGTTGATGCCATACTGAATAATGAATGATGGACATGATAATGAATACCACAATTACCTATGTGGCTTGGATATGTTTACCATATTATTATAGATGAAATACTGTGGGGGACTCACAACTAATGGTTGACTCTCTGGTGTTGATGGTGATGCACTCTGAGGTTGTTGAAATTCTGCTCACGGCTGTGTGTGTGTATTGCTTTCTATTGCTGTGTGTGTGGTTGTGTGTGTGTGTGTGTGTGTGTGTGTGTGTGTGTGTGTTTATGGCTCCCTGTAGCTGATGTTAACCTTTGAGCAGCACTAGTAAACCAAGGTTTATTTATTTAACCTTTATTTTAACAGGGAGCCATGCTAAGACCAAGGTCTCTTTCACAGATGAGCCCTGGAGATAAACCTTGACCTCTTTCTGGTCCTCCCACAGCAGTTGGCTGTGTCCTCCCACTGCATCCACCATGAAAACATTACAACCCTTTCACTTTCCTACATTCAATGTTATAAAGGCACTAAAGACAGTTCCACATTCAGAGCCCCTGGGATTTGAATGGAATCAAGAAGGGGTTATCTTTATTGCACAGTGAGAACTTAGTAACACATTCCAATTACAAACATAACGTGCTGTGCTTCATAAAATGTCCTTCTGTTGCTGCATATCTCCCCTGTTGTAAGTTTCCGGAACTTGGAGTGTTACTTTTGCAGCCGGGGACACAGAGATAGATACAAATGGGATACCACTAACTCAGCTAAAAGGTCACATAGAGAATATCCGTTTGTTCTCTACAGATAAGTAACATTTTACCAAAGAGATGATGATTAGACCAACCAGCCTGTGTAAATGTAAAATGTACAGAGTGAATCATTTGGATAAATATAGCATCAGATCATTAGACACGTCTTTGCCCCAAATGGCACCCTAACACCTTTATACTCTATGGTCCCTGGACAAAAGTAGCACACTATAAAGGGAATAGGGTGCCATTTGGGATGCTGGCCACTTCTGTCCTGATAAAGCCCACATGACTGTTCGGTATCAGAAGCCATGTTGGTGGTGCGATCCAATTTCTCTCCAGTGTCACTCTGGTTTGTCACAGACGTAATTAGGGGTGCTGGCCTTTTCATTCGCACGAGAACAGCGAACACAGATAGTGACAGCAGAAGTGTGTGTTTGCGTTTTCTGGTGTATTTCCCAGACTAGAAGGAGTGTGTTCATGTTGATAGACGTTTAAGGAGTGTGTGTCCTGCCTTCCTCAGTCCTTGATCAGCTTCTATAATGATACAATACAGATTAAAGCAGGATTTCTGCCCAATGATAATTGGACTAATTGAATTCACGTATAACGACACGGCTAGGCGGTTCTGTATTGGGGTGCATGGCACAGGGGTGTTACTTAAATTAGGTAGGGGGATGACAGAGCGGAGCTCCTTTGAGGTGAAGGACTGTTTTACTATGACTGATTGAATCAGCGAGGTAAGGTAAGATGGAAACGCAATAAAGATTTCACTCTGAGTTGTAGATGTTATCTGGCTGAATAGATATAGAGGGAATCACAGAGGCCTTTATCAGTCAGTGACAACATTAAGATAGCTATCTCCAGACAGAATGGATTAGGTAAGTGGACCATTGTACCACAGACTGAGATAGTTGAAGTGCAAAGTCAAGATCAATATTGTAACCCAGCAGTAGTGTAGTAGTACACACATTTTGGCCAAAAATTCTCAAAGGATCCCTGTGTGAAAAATTCTATGAGAAACAGTGACATACACTCAATGACCTTAAATTATGTATCCCATATTGGTCTTTCACAGTCAGGCCAACCTAAACTGTACAGTCAAACTGTCTTTTAGTTGGCCTACTATTGAAACAGATAAATTAGGCTGTCAACTGAGTCAGAAATTCACAGGTTGCTGATAAAGAAAACCTGCTTTTTTGCACTCAAAGTCACACTTTTTTAAAGAGAAAAACAACAAAATTGGATGTTCTATGTCCATAACAATACTTAAACTACAACTGGAGACCACTTTTGACGTCTGGGAAAAATCTAAGAAATGTTGATTTGTTTTGTGTAGTTACCCTTTAATTCAAATGCACAGGCTCATAGCACTGTTTTTTGGTTAGCAGTGTTTCTGTAGCACATGAGATTAAGTTTGAAAAGATGGACACTGTATTGATGTAAATAATCATGATATCATTCTGTCAGGTAGGCATAGGATAGTTTGTAGCTACACTGAACAAAAATATAAATTCAATATGCAACAATTTCCTAGATTTGACTTAGTTACAGTTCATATAAGGAAATCAGTCAATTGAAATAAATTGATTAGGCCTAATCTATGGATTTGACATGACTGGGAATACAGATATGCATATGTTGGTCACAGATACCTTTAAAACAAGGTGGGGGCTTGACCACCATTTACCTCATGCAGCGCGACACATCTCCTTCGCATAGAGTTGATTAGGCTGTTGATTGTGGCCTGTGGAATGTTGTCCCACTCCTCTTCAATGGCTGTGTAAAGTTGCTGGATATTGTCAGGAACTGTAACACGCTGTCGTACACGTCGATCCAGAGCATCCAAAACATGCTCAATGGGTGACATGTCTGGTGAGTATGCAGGCCAGAAGAACTGGGACATTTTCAGCTTCCAGGAATTGTGTACAGATCCTTGTGACATTGGGCCGTGCATTATCATGCTGAAACATGAGGTGATCGAGGCGGATGAATGGCACGACAATGGGCCCCAGGAACTCGTCACGGTATCTCTGTGCATTCAAACTGCCATCGATAAAATTAAACTGTGCTCGTTATCCGTAGTTTATGCCTGTCCCTACCATACCCCACTGCCACCATGGGGCTTTCTGTTCACAACGTTGACATCAGCAAACCTTTGGCCAACACAATGCCATACACGCTGTCTGCCATCTGCCCGGTACAGTTGAAACCAGGCTTTATCCATGAAGAGTACACTTTTCCAGCGTGCCAGTGGCCATCGAAGGTGAGCATTTTCCCACTGAAGTCGGTAACGAGGAAGAACTGCAGTTAGGTCAAGACCCTGGTGAGAACGACAAGCATGCAGAGACGGTTTCTGACAGTTTGTGCAGAAATTCTTTGGTTGTTGCAAACCCACAGTTTGGGTGGCTGGTCTCAGATGATCCTGCAGGGGAAGAAGTCAGATATGGAGGTCCTGGGCTGGCATAGTTACACGTGGCCTGCGGTTGTGAAGCCGGTTGGACGTACTGCCAAATTCTCAAAAATGACATTGGAGGTGGCTTATGGTAGAGAAATTAACATGAAATGATCTGTTAACAGCTCTAGTGGACATTCCTGCAGTCAGCATGCCAATTGCATGCTCCCTCAAAACTTTAGACATCTGTGGCATTGTGTTGTGTGGCAAAACGGCACATTTTTGACTGGCCTTTTATTGTCCCCAGCACAAGGTGCACCTGTGTAATGATCATGCTGTTTAATCAGCTTCTTGATATGCCAGACTTGTCAGGTGGATGTAAACAAATCTGTGCACAACATTTTTGATGAATACGTTTTTTGTGCGTATGGAACATTTCAGGGATCTTTTACTTCAGCTCATGAAACATGGGAGCAACACTTTACCTGTTGCGTTTATATTTATTTAATCTAATAGTTAACATTTAATTGACATGGGTTTTGGGAAAGCCTTTCCATCTACCAGAAGACAGTTAGCACTGCTAACTGCTAATTTTTCCTGTTCCTATATTGTTTTAAACCTGGAAGTTTTACTTCATATTATGAGGCCTATAATAAAAATCTCCCCATAGAAACGTGGAGGCAATTATTTTATAAAGACTTCCTCAAATGCGTTCTCCCGTTCTATTGGTTTTCTTTCAACTTTTTTCCATTTTCTAGCAGCCAAAGGCATTATCCTAGTCATATTAGCAACCCATGATAGTTTCTGCATCTTTAGATCTCCCCTCTTTCTAAATGTCTAATTCATATTTCCATCTCTGCCCATGAAAATGCTTGCATGTGTGCAGGGCATTTTAGAACAGTGTTTTCCCTTATGAATTGCATTTTCGAACATTAGCGCAGGTCTACCGCCGTGTGCACGTTGCTGCGCCTAAAATGTGAAGAAATAAAAGTTTATCAACATTTTTGGCTAAATATTCAAGTCTGTTCCATCAACCTTATTTATTGATACGGTCTATACCTCCACTACAATAGTTTGATATGCATCGTGGGGATTAAGAAGGGAGTATACGCAATGGCCACTGAAAAAGAAGTGGGTATACTGCGTATACCTGCGTATACCGTCCACTACACCACTGTAACCCAGCTCTTACAGTGTCGTTATCACTCAATTTAATAGAATTATATTATATCTATGGTGGTTACGATCGCATAAACACAATAATCTATACAAAGGGCCTTAGATTTGACTTCTACCACCACCCCCAATCTCAAGTCTGCTATGGTTTATTATGACCTGTCATTCTAATTAATTATTACTGCATTCTTAATGAATGAAGAAGAAGCTGTTATTTTTTCAACTCATTCTCAGAATGTGCTGTAGCTGAGAGATCTTCTGCCAGTGTAAATAAAGGAATACTTGCGTCTGCTGTCCCAGTGTATGATTTATGGTTGTATGGATCTTTATATATAGATATCAAATCAACAGTGCCAGTATCAACACAGTAAGCATAGAGAGATCAACAGGGAAAGGCAAAAACAAAGAATTACATATAGAGCTGATTTATAGGATCTCTGTAGGGTGAACAAACCCTAAAAAGTCCAAACCCAGTTGGTTTGTGTGGAATTTTGAAGCATCATCAAAATCTATTTTTTTTTACCACAAAGCTTAATTCAGATATGAAATAGTAGTTTGTTAATCTGATATTTCAATCTGCCAAAAAGTAAATAAAAAATCACAGATTGTATAGTTTAGGCCCTGAATGCATTTGCATTTATAAAAGACACAAAGAAAGAGGCTGAGAGAGACATTATCTGCGGCCCAAATGGCACTCTATTCTGTATGTAGTACACTATATAGGGAACAGGGTGACATTTGGGACATAGACGTTATGTCGTCAGACCACACGTTCTACTGAGGGACAGGCATACTGCCATAGTGACTGATATTTGATTGACAGAGAACATGGTGGATTTACCTAAGCTTCTGAACCCTCTCTTTCTTCTTCCCTCTACCTCTCTCTCTTCTTCCCTCTACCTCTCTACCTCTCTACCTCTCTACCTCTCTACCTCTCTACCTCTCTACCTCTCTCTCTCTCTCTCTCTCTCTCTCTCTCTCTCTCTCTCTCTCTCTCTCTCTCTCTCTCTCTCTCTCTCTCTCTCTCTCTCTCTCTCTCTCTCTCTCTCTCTCTCTCTCTCTCTCTCTCTCTCTCTCTCTGAGAGGTTGAAACCTGATGAGTGTAAATCCGGGGTGGATTGGCTTGGGGCAGCAACCTCCTCTAGAGAGGGTCAGTGGGAAACAAAGGCCATTCAGGTGAAGGATCCCGGAGACAGCTAGGGCTCCCATGGAGATAAGAATAAGACTGAGTGGAGCGGCTAATGTACTAGCGTTTGCATAGGCAACGCTTAAGACTTGGCAGCGGAATGTGTGTCTCTGTGTGTGTGCGAGTGTGTCTGTGTCTCTCTATTTCTGTGTATTTGTGTGTGTGTGTGTGTTAGAGAAGGGAAAACAGATTGACAGGTGAGTAAACACACATTAAAGCCCAATAGACATTCCAAACATTTCTACCAGGGTTGAACATATGCCATACAGGGGTGCTAATCCTCCCTATGGCAGCTTGGCTTGAGCAAATTTACAACTTTTTCAAATGCATAATAGACAACTTGAGAAGTCAACCCATTGGCCAATTGTAGTGAAATACTGTATGAATCTGTGTAACTAGCAGTCCTCTAATGGCTAATTCCAGCCATTTCCCACTGTCAGTGTGTCATGCCAAAGGCATTTTGTATGATAATGCAAAAGTAGATTTTATTCACTCTAACCTTTCCAAGTTACATGCCGCAAAGAAAATGAGAGAAGAAGAGAGAAATCATGACTATTTAATAGTCACTGCAGTGAGTAGGCCTAGGCTATGTGTCAGGAGGAGTGGTATATAAAACGTAAGCGTGTGTTCGCTGATTATACTTCATTTGTGCCTACAGCTCTAGTGTTCCCTCACAGTCTCCTATCTGCTCTGAGCAATAACACTCGGTTCCCATGTGGAACCATACAGGCTCCAGAAGAGCAGAACTTTAAACATTACTGTCACTAGCATCAGCTGTTAGCGTTGAAGAACTCTAACTCACTCCCAGCACACAGAAATGTCTTCTAACAACTGTATAACTCAAAATATAATTGTGCTTGTTTGAATTTGTGACAAGCACTTTCGGGGGTCTCCCTCTCTTTGTGTCTCTCTTTCTCTCTCTCTCTCTCACTCATTTTAGGTCCTAATTATGAGGCAGCTTCAAATAAATACATTTTAGCTAGTTTATTGAGGAAAAATGGACTTTACTATGACTGAGATATGACTATGACTGAGATACTGTAAGTCACTCTGGATACGATCTGCCAAATGACTAAAGTGTTCTTTACTGTATGTTTACCTACATAGCCCAAGAACCAGCCAGATATAGAGAGAGAGAGAGAGAGAGAGAGAGAGAGAGAGAGAGAGAGAGAGAGAGAGAGAGAGAGAGAGAGAAAAAGAGAGAGAGAGAGAGAGAGAGAGAGAGAGAGAGAGAAAAAGAGAGAGAGAGAGAGAGAGAGAGAGAGAGAGAGAGAGAGAGAGAGAGAGAGAGAGAGAGAGAGAGAGAGAGAGAGAGAGGGGAGAACAAGAACCAGCCAGATATAGAGAGAGAGCTCTTATTCAGTGCATGGGGGACCACCACTTAGGGATTGTTGGCCGGACTGGAGAAGGAAGGAGATTTCCTGGGTGCCACAGTATTTGTGTCTTGTTAATTCTTACAGTAATGCAGGGTAATGCAGGCTAGCTATACAGGCTATGCAATTAGCAAGCTGAGCTCTGAATAGGCTAGCTAATCAGGGGACAAAGGCTGGGGCTCAGCCACCATTATAGCCAGGGGTGAAGTAGATTTACTTTCTTCCCAGTACAGAATTTTTTTTGGGGGGAGGGGGCTAATCATAGAATAACATAGAATCCCTATTAATTTAATAGGATCTCTGTGGGCCTAATAGTAAAGATATGTAGTTTATCTTTAAAAAGGTATTACCTTTTAATGTGGCATTAACATACCAGTCATGCTGTTTTCAACGGATTGTCAAACAATCACTTCAAAAGGCTTATGTAAGCCTGACTATCTCCCACGTTCGTCCACTCTAAAAGAATTACCTCCTCCATACAGGTCACTGTGCACCCGCCATTTGAGGAATGGAAAGAGACATCTCTAACAAAACACCAACAAGTGTAATCAATCACATTCAGTTATTCTCATTCAGTAGGCCTACACTTGGAACCTGAATTCATACATTTACATTTTTACATTTTAGTCATTTAGCAGACGCTCTTATCCAGAGCGACTTACAGTAGAGTGCATACATTTTATTATTACTTTTATTTTTTTACATTTCATTACATTTTACATACTGAGACAAGGATATCCCTACCGGCCAAACCCTCCCTAACCCGGACGACGCTATGCCAATTGTGCGTCGCACCACGGACCACGGAGTCCACTGTCTGCGCACGTCTCGATCTCGGCCATCTCTGCGTTTTGGAGCGTATTCCACACGTGTTCATGTTAATTCGCACATTTTTCATGTGGGTGACATGCAATAATGATAAGTAATAGTGTAATAGCCGACAGTTTTCTTGGCATCTTTGTTTAATTATTATGATAGGCTCATGCTTTACCGGCACAGTGTACCCCCACTATTTAGTTTGCCGGTACTCTGTACCTGACAGTACCGGCTTACTTTCACCCCTGATTACAGCCCTAAGGATGTTTTGCCATTGTCAGGAAAACCTACTGAGATCCCTTTCATTGGTCCTTCATAGGACCAATCAGAGAGAGTAGAATTGACACGTTTTCTTTTTTCCTCTCTAAACCAAACTTGCTGGTTTTGCTGTGATTCAGGATAATATGGTGTAATAATACCTAGATCAGGATCAGGACTGGCTTTTAAATTATATTACCAGGAAAGTTTTTTGGCATTTTGAGGAGCAATACAATCTTGTTCACATGCACCTTTTGAGATCTGTAGGTTTTTAAGCAATGGCTAAAGGGGAGGGTATGCATGATGAATGAACCTGACTGGTATAGCTCATGTACATGTTTTCATTCTTACATTCACCTGCTCATGAAGACAAGAAGACCATATCTCTAGCATGCCCCTCCCCCTCCCCTCTCCTCCTTCCTCCCCCTTCCCCTCCCCCTCTCCGTGTGCCCCAGCCACACTCAAATCTGTCGACTCAGTAGTCTGTGGGACCTTTTGCCACCTCGGAAGGGTGAGGGAGGAAAAACAGAATAGCAGATCCTAACGTTATCTTCCCCTCCCTTTCTCTCCTTTTCTCTCCCTGCAGCTTTATCTTTCATCCCTTCATCCCTGCTAATCACATCGGCAGCCAGGCTCCGTTCCTTCCTTCGTTCAGCAGAGAATAAAGGAACTGAACTCTCCTGCATGGTCATTAAAATTAAGCATTGAATTATTGACATGTAATTAGCCTGGTCTTTATGTGGGAGACACTGGAAACTTTCCCCCTGCGGTGCGCTGAGGAGGAGAGAGAAGAAGTCTCAGTCTCAAATGGAACCCAATACCTATTTAGTGCACTACTTTCAACCAGGGCCTATAGGGGAATAGGGTGCCATTACGGACGAAGACATAATATGACTTACAGCTGTAGTCATCAGAACTAGAAAAAAACAGATGACAGAAAATCTCAACTCCTAACTTGAAAATCCTATTTATCTCATCATAATAATACGATTGAGGGACTAAGCCTCGTTCGTTGGTTCCATCTCATTTAACAGAGTTTCTAGTCCCATAAGGAGTAGAGTCTTGTCTTCAGCTTGTTATCTGCTTCTTCGTTGGATTATGTTGTGGATTATGCAAATGTGGGCAAAATATATGCACATAGATAACTAACATTTAGGTGCTCAATTGCCAAGCATTTATGTGTGTGGTATACTTATTTATACTAATCTTGTTTATCTGTTGATATTTAATTATATTGTTACATTTCATATTCTAATTCTGTTTATCTGTTTATCCCCCGTCACTCAGATTCATAGTGTTTAATAGTCACATGTACAGGGTTGCAGGTGTGATTGCAGGGTACAGTGAAAATCTTACATGGACTCACACACAATAAGTAAACGACAACATGTCAACAATATCCATCTGGGCATTATTATTGAGGGGAATCGTGCTAAATATACCCTTTTCACTGCAGATGGCAATTACAGCGACAAATGCCAAATAGCATTTCTCAACAATGAGAAAGAAATAATTCCTTGGCTTGTTGACTAAGTCAAATACACATTTGGAGTATTTTTAAAGGAGTTTGACAAGCTGTTTATGTTAAGCCTAAGTAAATCAATTTCTGAATTTGCTGTCCTAGTAATCTCATTTTGTTTACCGCTAACGCTAAGTACATTAGCATCTTCATTGCCTTGACTTAATTTACCCCTACTGTATACAGGATTTATTAAGCTTAGCAGGGAGTAGCCTAATGTTGTGGAATAAGGCTAACCTACTGTATTACAGTTACATTTTAGTCATTTAGCAGACGCTCTTATCCAGAGTGACTTATAGTAGTGAGTGCCTACATTTTCATACTTTTTCGTATATTTATGAAGTGTTCACTGGCATAATCTGACATTGAGACAGGATAGAATTCAGTGCTCGGAGAACTGGATGCCTTCTGGCTAAGAAGTGATAGCAGAATATGTTTTTCCTTAAAGGCAAATGGACATATATTTGGGAGTTGAGGACCTGGCAAATACTCCAGAGCACATTGTTGAAGAAAAGTGTCAAATTAAATCACACTGCCAGATTATAATGAGTTTTACAGTATTTTTTTGCACAGATTTAAACTATTTAAACTATCTACTGTACCATGGAGACGTGGCCGTTAGTTTCTCTCCTGTCTGTCTGTTGGTGTTTATAGGAGGACGTGAGTCACCACTGAGAGGGAAACCACCAAACCCCTGCTCAGGAAACAACAATTTACACAATGGGAAATAATTATTTGGTTAGCTCATTCCGGCGGAGGAGTTTTTTTTAGTGGGGGGTTTAGTTGACCTTTAGGAAGGATGTAAACATTAGGTCAAAGGTCACAGTGTTTCCAGGTTGTTGTGGTTTACGTCCAGGCATCCATCCATTCAGAGCGAATGGGAGCAGGTTTCATGTCTCACCTAACTGTGGCTTTCCTGTTTGTCCTGTATAACCACAGTTCCAGTGGTTGACTACAGTCCTGGTTCCCATAACCTGGCAGTAATCTGGACTCTATGGATCATTAGGTAGCCATTATCACAGCCCTATAGAGCTCTGTGTCACACCCTGGATCCTAATATCTTCCATTCTACAGGATCTAGCAGCTACCGCAATGTAGCAGGAGGATAGATTGGTTCCATGTCAACAACTGTGTAACATTCTCTTTCAATGGCTCCTTTTTTATGGTTGGTGCTTGGCGAATGAATTAAGTAGACCAGACCCAGCTGCCATCGCATTGGTGCCTATTGGTACCTTAAGTAGACTGGAACTGTGAACATTTTTTCAATGGTCAAAGGCCTTTTTGCGTCATCTTTATAATCCACCCTCTTTGGTGCGGCCTGGCTTTTACTGACTATGCTGTGGTTGTTTGAGTGAGCTATTTGCTAATAACCCTTGGCAAACACTAACCCCTTTTGTATGAATGAACAATGTTACAGACAGGTGTCTGGTAGAATAATAGGGCCATAAGCTAAGTGGCGTGTGTTGTTTACTCACCGGAATTAGGACATTCTCTTTATAGATAGTAAATGTTTCAGGCAATCTGCTCACACTGAAGCCACCATTAGCAAAACAATGAGAATGGGTTCGCAGAGACAAACGAGGCAATTCGTTAACACTAACGTTAATCATTTGTTTGCGCTGGTGGCTGCCAAATATTCATTAGCACCTGTGATTGGACAAGGAGGGTGGGCTGCTACTTAGAATGGCAAGAAAATGAAGTGAAGCAACACTTGTCCATTCTCACAAGACAATACCCTTCGTTGTATTTTCAGGAGAAACTATACCCATCTTACACATTTTCACAGCTCTTCAAATGAAATATATATATATATATATATATATATACAGCACCATTCAAAAGTTTGGACCAACCCCTACTCATTCAAGGGTTTTTCTTTATTTTTATTATTTTCTACATTGTAGAATAATAGTAAAGACATCAAAATGATGAAATAACACATATGGAATCATGTAGTAACCACAAAAGTGTTAAACAAATCAAAATATATTTTATATCTTATTAGACTCTTCAAAGTAGCCACCCTTTGCCTTGTGATAGCTTTGCACACTCTTGGCATTCTCTCAACCAGCTTCATGAGGTACAATGTAGAAAATTGTAAAAATAAATAAAAACCCTTGAATGAGTGTCCAAACTTTTGACTGGTGCTGAATATGTATACTACAGTTCAAAAGTTTTTGATCAGAAATACAATGTAGACATTGTTAATGTTGTAAATGACTATTGTAGCTGGAAACAGCAGATTTTTTATGGAATATCTACATAGGCGTACAGAGGCCTATTATTAGCAACCATCACTCCTGTGTTGCATGTTGTGTTAGGTAATCCAAGTTTATAATTTTAAAAGGTTAATTGATCATTAGAAAACCCTTTTGCAATAATGTTTACATTTTTTAAATTTAAACTTTTAATAATTTTGAATTTTACCCCCCTTTTTCATGGTATCCAATTGTTAGTAGTTACTATCTTGTTTCATCGCCAGTGCCCTAGACCACTGCGCCATCCGGGAGGCCCCCTTTTGCAATTATGTTCGCGCAGCTGAAAACTGTTGTCCTGATTAAAGAAGCAATAAAACTGGCCTTCTTTCGACTAGTTGAGTATCTAGAACACCAGCATTTGTGGGTTCGATTACAGGCTCAAAATGGTTGAAACAAAGAACTTTCTTCTGAAACTAGTCAGTCTATTCTTGTTCTGAGAAATTAAGGCTATTCCATGCGAGAAATTGCCAAGAAACTGAAGATCTCGTACAATGCTGTGTACTACTCCCTGCACAGAACAGAGCAAACTGGCCCTAACCAGAATAGAAAGAGGAGTGGGAGGCCCCGGTGGACAACTGAGCAAGAGGACAAGTACATTAGAGTGTTTAGTTTGAGAAACAGACGCCTCACAAGTCCTCAACTGGCAGCTTCATTAATTAGTACCCGCAAAACACCAGTCTCAACGTCAACAGTGAAGAGGCGACTCCGGGATGCTGCCTTCTAGGCAGAGTTGCAAAGAAAAAGCCATATCTCAGACTGGCCAATAAAAAAAAAAATTAAGATAGGCAAAAGAACACAGACACTGGACACAGGAACTCTGACTGAACTGATTTCTTTGCTTTGCTATTGGCATAGGAGGTTTGAGTTTTAACGTGAATCATAATTATTCTAGGAAGGTATTTACATTCAGAAACACAGTCAATTAAAGAAATGTTCACAATAAAACAGTTAAATCTTTAATATGAGTTGTGGATGTGAGTATAGGAGTATTGTCTTTCAGTTGGATGTTTCTATCTCCACAGTTCACACAGACCATCTCTTTGATGTTGTGGTTTACTACCTTAGACGTGTTAGGAAGAGGATATCGGTTAGTTGATGACCTGTTTAGAGTTGCATGCCGTACACAATTAAAATCATTAATCATTAATTCGCTTTGAGTCGTCTTCATTTTGGCAATAACAGTTCATTTAAGTGACTTTTTTCTGTGACAGTTTTCTTTTAATCATTATTGAACTTCCATTATGGTCTGTAGTAATTTCTGTAGACTTAAATTTGACTTTTTTTTTATCAATGAGAATTGACACTCCTCTGGATCATGAAGAGAAGGTGGAGGAGAATGCCAACCCACCCCAACCTTTCACTTTCTATTGCTGATTGGTGAGTTTCTTGTAAAAAACAGATGTTGGTGTTATTCTTTTTCAAATAACAAATAACAAAACATTTTCAAATGCCTTCATTATTGTGGCTGGCTGCGCAATTTCATTGACATTCCATGTCACACATGTTAATGTATTCATATCTTAATTATTATCCATAACACGTGATATTGAGATGGGTCTTTACATATTTTTTGTTTCATATTGACACCATACATTATATAAGGTGTTTGAAACACTACATAAACAGCTACAATGAAAATAGTGTTGATCAATGTTCAAGCTTCTAAGTGGGACAAAAAAAAGGTCTTCCCCTTTCCCCTTCGATGCTTCCCACACAAATCTGTCCTGTACGGTTGCACAGGTAAGAGAGCGACCTTATTGGACCTTTGTGGTGGCCAAATGAAATATCTTAAACAGTCATCCTTTCCATTTTACTGTATCACAGGTTAAATATCATCATCATAGGTTAAATAATACATTTTCACAAAACAGTTTAGCATTCACAACTCATAATGCTAGTATTTTATATCTACAGCCTATTCTGAGGAAAATGAATGTTTTTAGACTAATTTAACCCAGATAGATTAGCAGTAGGTGTACAGTATTCCAGTTCAATCTTTTCTATTTCTATACAGTTTGTGCATCCATTGACTTTAGTGTACTATACATTGAAGTGGCTTCTCTATCTGTCTGTATGCATTGGTATGCATGGTTGGCTTCACCAACAGATCACATGTTCTCTCCAGTGATGAAAGAGTCGAAAAAGGATTCTTCCACTTCATGCCGCCACTTGATTCTCTTCCATAATACGAGGATCAAACACAATCCAGACCAACTGTAGCTTTACTATAGTTTCATTCAGCCACCAAGGAGTTTTAGTGGTGGTGGGTTATGTTTCTGCCCTGTGGCAATGCAATCTCAATATCCCAATGCAATTATCAGGATGAGACATTTCATTTCTATAGCAAAGGCCAAAGTCTCAAGCATCAAGACTCAATTTGATTGAAGAACCATGCGTGCTTATTACGTCTCCACAGACTTCAAACTAAGGCCCCTCAAACTTCAAACTAAGGCCCCATAACCCTCCCCTGCACTTCTCTGTAAAATGTATTTTATTCCAATTTCTCCATTCTCTGTTGGAATGTATTTTGATAAAAAAATCTGCATATGCCTTCCCTATTTGGCTAATTTTCATCTGAAAAACATTGTGTGTGAAAACAAAAAGGCTGTTTCCAGGGAATATAGATGTGATCAGTATATCTTCTGTCTCAGTCAGTGTCCTTGTGGGTAATAGGATGTAAGAACTTAAAACAACAACAGCTCCAGAAAACTACAATGAACTACATCCTTCATTGAAAAAGCCATCAGATACGACACCAGCGTGTCCGTTTGGACTTTGTGATTCATTTTTAAATTCCCTGCATGCTTTCATGTTGTGTCCTAATTCTGTATGCTAAACCAGAAATGCCAGAGAACACAGCTGAATAAATTCCTGCTTGGCTGGTTAAAAATTAATACTGCTGTCAATGTTGGAGCATTATGTTACTTTTTAACCACACACTCTGTTAAATATTCAATCTCAGGAAAGCAAACAGTGCATTCCTTTACCTTCAGCTGTGCCTTGTCACCTGGTGTGTGTATATGTGTGTGTGTGTGTGTGTGTGTGTTGTGCGTGTTTGTGTTTGTGTGTTTGCGTTTGTCTTTGTGTGTTTTCATCTGTTTACTCTGATGCCAGAATTTCAACGTAATTGGGATATCTGTAGAGGTTTCCTTCGAGTGCGAAACACAGTGGACCTCCAACACCTCAAATATTTATTCATTATTTGTACACACAGTTTTCTGATAGCGGGAATTCTTATTAGGCAACCTCATTTAAGGGGTGACTACCAATCCAATTAGTTGTAATTGGAGGCTGATAAAACAGTCTTCAGAGGTAACCTGTGTTGACACAGGCTACATCCTCACACCCCGACGCTCCTCTCTCTCCGTCTCTCTCTGTGTGAAGGCTGTGGACCTGCAGAGAGCGAGAGACAGAGATGGAGACGGAGAGAGTGAGAAAGAGAGAGAGAGAGAGAGAGTCCAGGCAATGCTGAAATCCTTAGCAATTACATAATAATGAGAATGTTATATTATGTGTGGTGACAATGCTGATCTATTCATCAGTGTTCAGCTGACTAGAGAACCAGTTGGTGTTGACAGTTTAGCTGACATCATGAGGAGAGAGGAGACAAGCGATGGCAGGGGCTAATTCAACCAGTCCTACTCCCAGTCTCCCACAAAGCCCCCAGGATCCCAGCACAATGCCCCAGGACCGGCCTATTGTCTCAGGGCCTGGACCACCCTGCTCAACCCTCAGTCACACATACAATGGACCCTGGTGTGGTGGTCCTCGTGGCTCTGTCTGTCTGTGGGCCATATTCACTGACAGAGACTGATAAGAAACCAAATCAGACGTCATGTACATGTATATAGACTGGCGTGGTGATCGTATTGAGAAGATATGCTGGCCTGTTATGCCCTTGGTCTGTGGAGACTGTGAGGTTTCTCTGTAGGTGACAAGGGAATGTCAGGCTCATGTCGGTGCTACTGTGTCAACTAGGCCAATGTTAATGCTACTTCTTTGGTAGTATAGAAAATGACAGATACACATACAGATGTACATCACACACCGACTGATTTGACTGATGTGTTCTCTGATGAATCCCGCTAAGCTAGATCACTGCTCTACTGGAGGTCCCCGTCCCAGCTCTCTGGACTATATAAACAGCCAATCAGAACATGGGAGTAAATACTAGTTCAACATTAGAAGTGGTGTGTGTAGTGTTGAGTTGGATATTTAGCGGCGGAGCTCCAGACTTTGTTGAAGATGGACGGGCTGTCACTGCTGACATCTCCCCCACTTTGATGATCCAACACGGAGGTCTAATCACAAGGCAGAGGCTTGAGTCTGGAGGATCTGGGCGGTTACACCAAACCCTATCCAGCGTGAAAGATTAAAGTCATCGCTGCTTCCTATCAGCACGGAGCCAAGTACCCGGGGAAATACTATATAGCGTTTCACTCCCCCTAATGTTTCCTCTTTGGGATCAAGTGGGGATTTCATATCTGTTTGGACGGTGTCAGGGTTTGGAACATGATGTAAGGAAACACGGAAACCTTTGAAATGCCTGACGCACCATTAGCTATTCTTAACATCCCAGTTTACGTTTCCCCCCTGTTGCTCCGCTCAATGCCTGCCTTGCTGTGTGGGGATGTGTCGGGTGTGTGTTAGTGGTTTTAAATGTGGTACGTTTCCATTTAAACAGAAGCATGTGGTAAAGCTGCGGACTTGGAGGTTGTATTATTTGTGTGTGTGTGTGTGTCATTTGCATGACAAATGGGTGCACACTGTCGTCTCAATCTATGTAGATCATGTTAACCTGATTACCAAGGTATCCTATGACCTGACAGGCCACAACCAAGCATGCACACAAACACATATGCACAGGTGCGCGTGCACACACATATACACAGATAACCTCACACTTTCACTACAGTTTTTTGGTTATGAGCGAAAAAGAAAAAACGGCATCTACAGTATACTACAGTATATTATGGACGCGACGATAGTCCCCGTCTATCTTAGGTTTTGAGCCAGCAATCCATGTTAAAGTGAGTTTTTCCCTTAGTCATTTCTCAGTCAATACTCCATATTACGGAACAAAATTTGGCACACCGGTTGAGAACTCAACTCCCTAAATGGTCAGCAGATGGCACCGCGATCCGATCGCTAGTTTTCTTGCTGGAAGGATGTATAGAAATTTTGCATTCAACCTGTAGGAATTCGTTAAGAAGGCAATTAAGAAAATCCACTAAATTGTCAGTGACACTCGAATGACCAAGAAAGATTACATATCAGAAGTGCCTTCCATTTGAAAATCTGATAAATATATTTTCTCTGCAATTTTTCCCAGCAAAGAATGAAGGTAAGCTAACTAAATTAACTAAATTACATGGGGGCTATCAAGCAAATTATTTCATTTTTGTTGAAGGAGAAACAGAAAAAGACAAACAGAATTAGGATTACATACAGTATAATTCAAAGTGACAAATGCAGCATGCTCTCATTGTAAATCTACAGTTCAAGTCAGAAGTTTACATACACTTAGGTTGGAGTCATTAAAACTATTTTTTTAACCACTCCACAATATCTTGTAAACAAACTATCATTTTGGCAAGTCGGTCAGGACATCTAATTTGTGCATGACACAAGTCATTTTTCCAACAATTGTTTACAGACAGATTATTTCACTTATAATTTTGGCACATAATTTTGGCACATGGCACTGTATCACAATTCCAGTGGGTCAGAAGTTTACGTACACTAGTTGACTGTGCCTTTAAACAGATTGGAAAATTCAAAAAAATTATGTCCTGGCTTTAGAAGGTTCTGTTAGGTAATTGACATAATTTGACTCAATTGTAGGTGTACCTGTGGATGTATTTCAAGGCCTTCCAAACTCAGTGTCTCTTTGCTTGACATCATGGGAAAATCAAAAGAAATCAGCCAAGACCTCAGAAAAAATTTGTAGACCTCCACAAGTCTTGTTCATCCTTGGGAGCAATTTCCAAACGCTTGAAGGTACCACGTTCATCTGTACAAACAATAGTACGCAAGTATAAATAAATTCTTACCTTGATCCTCGGTATGAGCTACTATTTGGCCGTATCGCAAATTATTTTGAGTGTCATCACAAAATCATACCAGTTTCCAGGCAATGTTGTTCTGCACTAAGAAGGCAGTAGACTGATGTTGCAGTATCTTAGCCTGATTTATCCAGACTTTCTGGCAATTGTGTAAACAGGGCCGGTTTCAGGCATAAGTGACATAAGCGGTCGCTTAGGTCCCCCGGCCGCTAGGGGACCCGACCCAAAACATGTAAACATTTAGGAACTCAGTGGGGTCTCAACTAACTATTGAAAGTAAGACTAGTAGATGTTATGTCTGTCACTGACAGTCACTCAATTAGCCATGTCAGCTAACAATTGTTAGATTGGTGTTTAGTCTAGCCAGCTATCTAAACTTGTACCAATGACCGTATACCAACTGGGCACGCAGGTCACATGCCCAGGGGCCCTGACTTCCAGGTGGCCTAGTGAATAATCTGCCAATGTGCCTTTGAGCAAGTCACTTAACCCTAATTGCTCCTGTATGTCGCTCTGGATAAGAGCATCTGCTAAATGACTAAAATGTAAAGATGTCAGTGGTGACCCTCCCAAAAGGCTAGAGCTGCCACGGTGTGTAATTTATAAGCAACTTAGCTATTGAAATGCAAACTATGGGTGATGAGACCAGTACACCCATGCATACCCCATAAGACATGCCACCAGAGGTCTCTTCACAGTCCCGAAGTCCAGAACAGAAAATGGGAGGTGCACAGTACTACATAGAGCCATGACTACATGGAACTATATTTCACATCAAGTTACTCATGCAAGCAGTAAAATTTGATTAATAAAATAGATAAAATACACGTTATGTAACAACGGGGACTGTGAAGCAACACAAACACAGGCACAGACACATGCATACACACACACAATAACATACACACTATACACACACACATACACATGGATTTTGTGCTGTAGATGTGTGGTATTAGAGTAGGGTCCTGAGGGCACACACTTGATGTGTTATGAAATCTGTTGTGAATGTTTTGTAATATTTTTTTATAATTGCCTTAATTTTGCTGGAAGAGTAGTTGCTGCCTTGGCCAGATTAGGGTTGGAGAAAACCTACAAGACGGTAACTCTCCAGGAGAGTATCAGATCAAGCACTCGGGGGCCTGATTGGTGTTACATTTTTCCCCCAGCCCCTCCTAACACACCTGATTAAACTAATTGCACTCAAGGACTAGATTCCTTTAGAGAAACACCCGAAAAACATAGTGTCACATTTACTTTGATTGCAAACTGTAGCAACACTGATACTTTAAAAAAACCAAGCAATGCTCTCATTCAATACATGCTTGTGGTTGGCAAAGAAAGCAAACAGGTGCACATAACAAATATTAATTGATGTATTGTCAATGTGTTCACAGAGTTGGATCATGTTTACATATGGTAGCCAGGGAGAGGTGAGGTGGGGAATGTGATTAGTCTAGATAGAACAGTGTTTCTTAACCTAAGGATCTGACCATTTTTTCAATTTTTGACTGAAATGACATACCCAAATCTAACTCTCTGTAGCTCAGGACCTGAAGCAAGGGGGTTGAGCCAGAGACAGTGGGGTCAAACTGTAGAACCCAGTTTCTACATTTCATTTTAAAAATACAAAACTACACTATATTTTATCTCTGGGACCCTCAGGATGACAAATCAGAGCAAGATTACTGAATGTAAGTGTAAGGACCGACACTGGAATTGAGAAGCAGGTACGGGGAGTCAAACATTTAATGAGGAACAGACAAGGAACAAGCCAGGAACAGCGTCAGCACACGGCTAACAAAACGACATACGAACGTTAATGCGGAAGCGGGGAACAGAGCTGGGGGACAGACAGATATAGGGAAGGAAATAACACAGGGGATTGAGTCCAGGTGAGTCCAAATGATGGCTGATGTGCGTGACGAGGGAAGCAAGTGTGCGTAATGATGGTGGCAGGATTGCGTAATGCTGGGGAGCCAAGCACCCTTGAGCCCCAAAGGGGAGGAGCGGGAGCAGGCGTGACAGTACCCCCCCTTTAGGTACGCCAACCGGCGTCCCACCTGGGCGAGCCTGACGGGCCGGCCGATGCACGGTGGCTGGACAAGCCGACTGGGTGTAAAATCCCGACGAACCGGCAGAGGCGTGGGAGCATGGCGAGCAGGCTGAGGCATAGGAGCCTGACGATCCGGCTGAGGCGTGAAAGTCTGCTGATCCTGCTGGAACATGGGAGCCTGATGAGCCGGCTGAAGCATAGATGCCTAGGGAGCTGGCTGAGGCGTAAAACCCTGGTGATCCAGATAAGGCCTAACGTGGGATGGGCGCCTGCCGAGCCAACTGGGGCAAGGAAACCTCTCGAGCCAGCTAGGACGTGGAAGCCCGACGAGCTGGATTAGGCACACCCGGTTCCATCGATGGTGGCCCCCGGACCCAATGTCACCACCAACCGAAACGCCAGTACACCTCGATGCTTCGTTTGATGGCTTCCGCATTCTATAAGAACCGACACTGGAGTCGAGAAGCAGGTCCGGGGAGTCAAACATTTAATGAGGAACAGACAAGGAACAAGACAGGAACATCGTCAGCACACGGCTAACAAAACGACATACGAACGTTAATGCGGAAGTGGGGAACAGAGCTGGGGGACAGACAGATATAGGGAAGGAAATAACACAGGGGATTGAGTCCAGGTGAGTTCAAATGATGGCTGATGGGCTGTACGAGGGAAGCAGGTGTGCTTAATGATGGTGGCAGGAGTGTGTAATGCTGGGGAGCCCTGCGCCCTCGTATGCCTTATGATTAATTCTTATGGCTGCAGTCCCGGTAACGGGACCGATATGACAACAGCCAGTCCAGGTGCAGGGCGCCAAATTCAAAACAAGAGAAATCTCATAATTAAAATTCCTCAGACATTCATGTGTCTTATATCATTTTAAATGTAATCTTGTTGTTAATCCCACCAAAGTGTCCGATTTCAAATAGGCTTTTCAGCGAAAGCACTAGAATCGATTATGTTAGGTCACCACAAAACCACAATAATCACAGCCATTTTTTCCAGCTAAAGATAGCTTCACAAAAACCAGAATAGAGATAAAATGAATCACTAACCTTCGATTATTTTCATCAGATGACACTCATAGGACTTCATGTTACACAATACATGCATGTTTTGTTTGATTAAATTCATATTTATATAAAAACATCTGAGTTTACATTGAGGCGACTAGACTCACTAAATGCAAAAACATCAAGTGACTTTGCATAGCCCATCGTTTCAACAGAAATACTCATCATAAATATAGATGATAATACAAGTTATACACATTGAATTATAGATATACCTCTCCTTAATGCAACCGCTATGTCAGATTTCAAAAAAACTTTACGGAAAAAGAAATGCACGCTATAATCTGAGACGGCGCTCAAAAATAGCATACCACAGCTGCAAAGACGGCGTCACCATAAACACAATTACCTTTGATGATCTACATCAGAAAGCACACCAGGAATCCCAGGTCCACAATAAATGTTTGTTTTGTTCGAAAAAATCCGTTATTTATGGTAAACATGTCCAAACGCTAATTCTGGTCAGCTTTATATCGGACAAAACTTCAAAATGTGATATTACCGGTCGAAGAAACATTTCAAACTAAGTACTGAATCAATCATTAGGATGTTTTTAACATATAGCTTCAATAAAGTTCCAACCGGAGTATTCTTTGTTCTTTTCGTGATCAATGGAACGTCAGTGGCTTCCATGAAGAAAAAGCATGATCAGGAAATGGCTGCTTGATGGACACCTGACTGATTCTGCTCTCATTCTCTCCCACAACATCATAGAAGTCTCATTGAAATTTCTATTGATGGTTGACATCTAGTAGAACCCCTAGGCAGTGCAACTTCATTAATAGCTCAAGTGGATTTCTTTAGGGACTCTGGTGAATACACACAGGCTCAGATTTCTGACTTCCTGTTTTGATCTCAACTCAGGATTTTGCCTGCCAATATGAGTTCTGTTAATCTCACAGACATAATTCAAACAGTTTTAGAAACTTTAGAGTGTTTTCCATCCAATACTAATAATAATATGCAAATATTAGGAACTATGACTGAGGAGCAGGCAGTTTGATATGGGCACCTTTCATCCAAGCTACTCAATACTGCCCCTTCAGCCATAAGAAGTTAACGAGACGTGGTGTGATCATAACAACATACAGGAACTCAAGTCATTCTGTTCACCTGAATTAGAATTCCTCACAATCAAATGTCGACCGCATTATCTACCAAGGGAATTCTCTTCGATTATAATCACAGCCGTATATATTCCCCCCAAGCAGACACATTGATGGCCCTGAAAGAACTTTATCTGAATCTATGTAAACTGGAAGCCACACGTCCTTAGGCTGCATTCATTGGAGCATTTTAACAAGGCTAATCTGAAAACAAAACTCCCTAAATTCTATCAGCATATCGATTGTGCTACCAGGGCTGGTAAAACCCTGGATCATTGTTATTCTAACTTCCGCGACGCATATAAGGCCCTCCCCCGCCTTCCTTTCGGAAAAGCTGACCATAACTCCATTTTGTTGCTTCCAGCCTACAAACAGAAACTAAAACAAGAAGCTCCCGCGCTCAGGTCTGTTCAACGCTGGTCCGACCAATCTGATTCCACGCTTCAAGACTGCTTCGATCACGTGGATTTGGATATGTTCCGCATTGCGTCCAACACCAACATTGACGAATACGCTGATTCGGTGAGCGAGTTCATTGGTAAGTGCATCGACAACGTTATACCCACAGCAACGATTAAAACATTCCCAAACCAGAAACCGTGGATTGATGGCAGCATTCGCGCGAAACTGAAAGCGCAAACCACTGCTTTTAACCAGGGCAAGGTGACCGGAAACATGACCGAATACAAACAGTATAGCTATTCCCTCCGCAAGGCAATCAAACAAGCTAAGTGCCAGTATAGAGACAAAGTAGAGTCGCAATTCAACAGCTCAGACACAAGAGGTATGTGGCAGGGTCTACAGTCAATCACGGATTACAAAAAGAAAACCAGCCCCGTCGCTGACCAGAATGTCTTGCTCCCAGCAGACTAAATAACTTTTTTGCTCGCTTTGAGGACAATACAGTGCCACTGACACGTCCCGCTACCAAAACCTGCGGGCTCTCCTTCACTGCAGCCGAGGTGAGTAAAACATTTAAACGTGTTAACCCTCGCAAGGCTGCAGGCCCAGACGGCATTCCCAGCCGCGTCCTCAGAGCATGCGCAGACCAGCTGGCTGGTGTGTTTACGAACATATTCAATCAAACCTTATCCCAGTCTGCTGTTCCCACATGCTTCAAGAGGGCCACCATTGTTCCTGTTCCCAAGAAAGCTAAGGTAACTGAGCTAAACGACTACCGCCCCGTAGCACTCACTTCCGTCATCATGAAGTGCTTTGAGAGACTAGTCAAGGACCATATCACCTCCACCCTACCTGACAACCTAGACCCACTCCAATTTGCTTACCGACCCAATAGGTCCACAGACGACGCAATCACAACCACACTGCACACTGCCCTAACCCATCTGGACAAGAGGAATACCTATGTGAAAATGCTGTTCATCGACTACAGCTCAGCATTTAACCTGTCTAGGATCAGCGTGGCGCTAGCGGCACACCCCCCCCCCCCCCCCACTGAAAAACCAGTGCCGCGAAATTCCAAAAAAATATTTTTTTTAAATATTTAACTTTCACACATTAAAGTCCAATACAGCTAATGAAAGACACAGATCTTGTGAATCCAGTCAACATGTCCGATTTTTAAAATGTTTTACAGGGAAGACACAATATGTAAAGATGTACATCTATTACCTAAAAACACATTAGCATAATCCACCATCTTTTATTTGTCCACCAACACCAGTAGCCATCACCAATTCGGCTAAACTAAGATATTTATAGCCCCTAACCAACAAAAAAACTCATCAGATGACAGTCTGATAACATATTTATGGTATGGGATAGGTTTTGTTAGAAAAAAGTGCATATTTCAGGTAGATGGCATAGGTTACAATTGCACCCACCGTCACAAATGGAATAGAAAAACTACTTAGAGCAACGTGTTTACCTACTTACTAATCATCAAACATTTCGTAAAAATACACAGCATACACGAATCGAAAGACACAGATCCTGTGAATACAGACAATATTTCAGATTTTCTAAGTGTCTTACAGCGAAAACACAATAAATCGTTATATTAGCATAGCATATAGCACATAGCAGCCCAGCATTGATTCTAGCCAAAGTGAGCGATAAAAGTCAACATCGCCAAAAGATTAATTTTTTCACTAACCTTCTCAGAATTCTTCCGATGACACTCCTGTAACATCATATTACACAATCCATATAGAGTTTGATCGCAAATGTTTATATTTAGCCACCAAAATCATGGTTAGACAATGTGAAATGTAGACAAGCTGGTCAGAAAAATGTCCTTGCGCCACTTAGACAGTGATCTACTCTTATACATAAATACTCATAAACGTGACTAAAAAATATAGGGTGGACAGGGATTGATAGACAATTTAATTCTTAATACAATTGCGTAATTACATTTTTTAATTTATCCTTACTTTTCAATACAGTTTGCGCCAAGCGAAGCTACGTCAAAAAACATGGCGTCCTAAGCCACTAAAATGTTTCGACAGAAACACGATTTATCATAATAAAAATGTCCTACCTTGAGCTGTTCTTCCATCAGTATCTTGGGCAAAGGATCCTTTCTTGGGAGTAATCGTCTTTTGGTGGAAAGCTGTCCTCTTGCCATGTGGAAATGCCAACTGCGTTCGGGATGAACTGAAAAGCGTGCCCGGCTATTCACATCGTTTCAAAAATAAATGTCCCAAAATCGCACTAAACGGATATAAATTGCTATAAAACGCTTTAAATTAACTACCTTATGATGTTTTTAACTCCTATAACGAGTGAAAAGATGACCGGAGAAATATAACAGGCTAAACTAACGCTTGGAACAGGAGCGGGTCGGTGTCCAGCACGCGCGTTACGCACCAAGGAAAGACTTGCTAGCTACAGGGTTTTTTAATTTATAGGGCCTGTGAACGCGCAATCGACCCCATTGGAATCGTCATCACGTAAAGGCATCCAGGGGAAGACGTAAGAAGTGTCCGTATAGTCATAGCAATAACAGTTCCCTTTTAACTGACTTCAGAACAGTGGCCAACATTTCTCAAATCTGACTCCATGTCAGGGAAATTGCTGTAGAATGGGCTCTGTTCCACTTAGAGACAAAATTTCAACTCCTATAGAAACTATAGACTGTTTTCTATCCAATAATAATAATAATATGCATATTGTACGATCAAGGATTTTGTGGGAAGCCGTTTCAAAAAGTACCCAATTAGCATAAATAGTCTAAACAGCGCCCCCATCCCCAACAGGTTAACACCATCGTACCCTCCAAACGCGTCATTAAGCTCGAGACCCTGGGTCTCGACCCCGCCCTGTGCAACTGGGTACTGGATTTCCTGACGGGCCGCCCCCAGGTGGTGAGGGTAGGTAACAACATCTCCACCCCGCTGATCCTCAACACTGGGGCCCCACAAGGGTGCGTTCTGAGCCCTCTCCTGTACTCCCTGTTCACCCACGACTGCGTGGCCATGCACGCCTCCAACTCAATCATTAAGTTTGCGGACGACACTACAGTGGTTGATTACCAACAACGACAAGACGGCCTACAGGGAGGAGGTGAGGGCCCTCAGAGTGTGGTGTCAGGAAAATAACCTCACACTCAACGTCAACAAAACAAAGGAGATGATTGTGGACTTCAGGAAACAGCAGAGGGAGCACCCCCCTATCCACATCGACGGGACAGTAGTGGAAGGGTAGTGAGTTTTAAGTTCCTCGGCGTACACATCACGGACAAACTGAATTGGTCCACCCACACAGACAGCGTTGTGAAGAAGGCGCAGCAGGAGGCTGAAGAAATTTGGCTTGTCACCAAAAGCACTCACAAACTTCTACAGATGCACAATTGAGAGCATCCTGTCGGGCTGTATCCCCGCCTGGTACAGCAACTGCTCCGCCCACAACCGTAAGTCTCTCCAGAAGGTAGTGAGGTCTGCACAACGCATCACCGGGGGCAAACTACCTGCCCTCCAGGACACCTACACCACCCGATGTCACAGGAAGGCCATAAAGATCATCAAGGACAACAACCACCCGAGCCACTGCCTGTTCACCCCGCTATCATCCAGAAGGCGAGGTCAGTACAGGTGCATCAAAGCAGGGACCGAGAGACTGAAAAACAGCTTCTATCTCAAGGCCATCAGACTGTTAAACAGCCACCACTAACATTTAGTGGCTGCTGCGAACATACTGACTCAACTCCAGCCACTTTAATAATGGGAATTGATGGAAATCTATCACTAGCCACTTTAAACAATGCCACTTAATATAATGTTTACATACCATACATTACTCATCTCATATGTTCATGTATATACTGTACTCTATATCATCTACTGCATCTTGCCATCTTTATGTAATACATGTATCACTAGCCACTTTAAACTATGCCACTTTATGTTTATATACCCTACATTACTCATCTCATATGTTTATAATCTTCTCTATACCATCTACTGCATCTTGCCTATGCCGTTCTGTACCATCACTCATTCATATATCTTTATGTACATATTCTTTATCCCTTTACACTTGTGTGTATAAGGTAGTCGTTGTGGAATTGTTAGGTTAGATTACTTGTTGGTTATTACTGCATTGTCGGAACTAGAAGCACAAGCATTCCGCTACACTCGCATTAACATCTGCTAACCATGTGTATGTGACAAATAAAATTTGATTTGATTTGATACTCACATGTAGAGGAAGCCATAGGTGGAGTTGACTCCGTACCTCTCCTAGTTGAACATCTCAGAGGCATCCCAGCCATTAGACTAACACCAGCCATTAGACTAACAGAGAGATACAAGGGAATGGGGGTTAGTGTATGTTTCACAATGTGTGTCTCACTGTGTATCACCAGAGTGGTATACTACTTAGGCTTTTATAAAGCCAGCCAGCTTCAGTTAGCTTCACATTCCAGGTCAGGCTTCATCTGTACTAGGACAGTGGATATTGCTCGCCTGCCTGACGCTAACTCTAGCAGGCTTGTAACTGCACGTGCATGTCACACATGACTAGTCGAATGCTGAACTCTTCATTGAGACAATGCTAAAACATCAATCCATGGGAGAATCAGTGTAACATTTTCATTTGTAACAAAATCTAAATGAAATAAAAGTTATCTTGCAAATTCAGCAGGCTATGGTGTGAAATGGGCTTTAAGAATTGCCATCTTTATCTTATTATTTATTGTTAATGGCGTCTTTGGTGTGCTTTTCCCACTCCTGTCGCTCCTTCTATCTGTGGAACAGCTTGTTGCATTGTATGGCACTTTGTGACATTGGCAGATGTAAAAAGGGCTTTATAAAGACATTTGATTGATTTATATAATCCATAGAAGGGTTTTGGAACCTCTAACCCTGGCAATTTGACTGTTAAACTTATGGATACAGTAGCAATGGCTGCCTGTCTTGACTAGAATGGGAACTGCCATCTATGGATTGATTATACAGTGCATTCGGAAAGTATTCACACCCCTTGACTTTTTCCACATTTTGTTACATTACAGCCTTATTCTCAAAAGGAATAAATACATAAAAATACTCCTCAATCTACACACAATATCCCATAATGATAAAGCAAAAACAGGTTTTTGGACATTTTGGAAAGTTTTGCAAAGAGACTTGATTGGAGTCCAACTATGGTAAATCCAATTGATTGGACAGGATTTGGAAAGGCACACACCTGTCTATATAAGGTCCCACAAACCAAGCCATGAGGTCGAAGGAAATGTTCGTAGAACTCCGAGACTGTGTTGACGCACAGATCTGGGGGAGGGTACCAAACAATTTCTGCAGCATTGAAGGTCAAAAAGAACACAGTGGCCTCCATCATTCTTAAATGGAAGAAGTCTGGAACCACCAAGACTCTTCCTAGAGCTGGCCGCCTGGCCAATCTGAGCAATCAGGGCCGAAGGACCTTGATCAAGGAAGTGACCAAGGACCCGATGGTCACTCTACCAGAGCTCCAGAGTTCCTCCTTGGAGATGGGAGAACCTTCCAGAAGGACAACCATCTCTGCAGCACTCCACCAATCAGGCCTTTATGGTAGAGTGGCCAGATGGAAGCCACTCCTCAATAAAAGGAATATGACAGCCCGCTTGGAGTTTGCCAAGGCACCTAAAGGACTCTCAGACGATGAGAAACAATATTCTCTGGTCTGAGGAAACCAAGATTGAACTCTTTGGCCTGAATGCCAAGTGTCACGTCTGGAGGAAACCTGGCACCATCCCTACGATGAAGAATGGTGGTGGCAGCATCATGTTGTGGGGATGTTTTTCAGTGGCAGGGACTGGGAAACTAGTCAGGATCGAGGGAAAGATGAACAGAGCAAAATACAGAGAGATCTTTGAAAAAGCTGTTGCGCAGCAACTCACTGCCTTCCTGAAGACAAACAATGTATACAAAATGCTTCAGTCTGGTTTTAGACCCCATCATAGCACTGAGACTGCACTTGTGAATGTGGTAAATTACCTTTTAATGGCATCAGTCCGAGGCTCTGCATCTGTCCTCGTGCTCCTAGACCTTAGTGCTGCTTTTGATAACATCGATCACCACATTATTTTGGAGAGATTGGAAACCCAAATTGGTCTACACAGACAAGTTCTGGCCTGGTTTTAGATCTTATCTGTCGGAAAGATATCAGTTTGTCTCTGTGGATGGATGGTCCTCTGACAAATCAACTGTAAATTTCGGTGTTCCTCAAGGTTCCGTTTTAGGACCACTAATGTTTTCTCTATATATTTGACCTCTTGGTGTCACGTTCCTGACCTGTTTTCTGTTGTTTTGTATGTGTGTGATGGTCAGGGCGTGAGTTTTGGGTGGGCAGTCTATGTTTTCTGTTTCTATGTTGGTTTTGGGTTGCCTGGTATGGCTCTTAATTAGAGGCAGGTGTTTTGCGTTTTCCTCTAATTGAGAGTCATATTAAGGTAGGTTGTTCTCACTGTTTGTTTGTGGGTGATTGTCGCTGTGTCTGTGTATTTTGCACCACACGGTACTGTCTCGTCTCGTTCGTTCGGTCGTTCCTGTTTATGTGTTCCTCGTTTCATGTAAGTTCATAGTTTAGGTCTGTCTAGTTCGTTTTGTTATTTTGTTAAATATTTCAAGTGTATTTCGTTTTCGTGTTTTCCGTCTTGTCAATAAAACATTATGTATTCATCACCCGCTGCGCCTTGGTCTACTCACTCACCGAAAGACGACCGTTACACTTGGGGATGTCATTCGAAAACATAATGTTAACTTTCACTGCTATGCGGATGACACACAGCTGTACATTTCGATGAAACATGGTGAAGCCCCAAAATTGCCCTTGATGGAAGCCTGTGTTTCAGACAAGGAAGTGGATGGCTGCAAATGTTCTACTTTTAAACTTGGACAAAACAGAGATGCTTGTTCTAGGTCCCAAGAAACAAAGAGATCTTATGTTAAATCTGACAATTAATCTTGATGGTTGTACAGTCGTCTTAAATAAAACTGTGAAGGACCTCGGCGTTACTCTGGACCCTGATCTCTCTTTTGACAAACATATCAAGACTGTTTCAAGGACAGCTTTTTTACATCTACGTAACATTGCAAAAATCTGAAACTTTCTGTCCAAAAATGATGCAGAAAAATGTATCCATGCTTTTGTCACTTCTAGGTTAGACTACTGCAATGCTCTACTTTCCGGCTACCCGGATAAAGCACTAAATAAACTTCAGTTAGTGCTAAATACGGCTGCTAGAATCTTGACTAGAACCAAAAAATGTGATCATATTATTCCAGTGCTAGCCTCTCTACACTGGCTTCCTGTTAAGGCAAGGGCTACTTTCAAGGTTTTACTGCTAACCTACAAAGCATTACATTGGCTTGCTCCTACCTATCTTTCCGATTTGGTCCTGCCGTACATGTCTACATGTACGCTACGGTCACAAGACGCAGGCCTCCTAATTGTCCCTAGAATTTCCAAGCAAACAGCTGGAGGCAGGGCTTTCTCCTATAGAGCTCAATTTTTATGGAATGGTCTGCCTACCCATGTGAGAGACGCAGACTCGGTCTCAACCTTTAAGTCTTTATTGAAGACTCATCTCTTCAGTAGGTCCTATTGATTGAGTTTAGTCTGTCCCAGGAGTGTGAAGGTGAACGAAAAGGCACTGGAGCAACGAACCACCCTTGCTGTCTCTGCCTGGCCGGTTCCCCTCTCTCCACTGGGATTCTCTGCCTCTAATTCTATCACAGGGGCTGAGTCACTGGCTTACTGGTGCTCTTCCATGCCGTCCCTAGGAGGGGTGCGTCACTTGAGTGGGTTGAGTCACTGACGTGGTCTTCCTGTCTGGGTTGGCGCCCCCCCTTGGGTTGTGCAGTGGCGGAGATCTTTGTGGGCTATACTCGGCCTTGTCTCAGGATGGTAAGTTGGTGGTTGAAGATATCCCTCTAGTGGTGTGGGGGCTGTGCTTTGGCAAAGTGGGTGGGTTTATATCCTGCCTGTTTGGCCCTGTCCGGGGGTATCTTGTTCCAAGATGGCGTAGCAGTCGAACGTGTGTTTGTCTTGTCCCGTCTCGTCTTGTCCCGCGTAAATAGTCCTCGTATTTTTTGTATACATTTCGTATATATTTTAATTTCACTTTCCATCTAGGAAATTAATATACATTCCCGCAACCCGCCTCACCCAATGGGGTACGGATCTGCTATTTTTTATACTTTAGAACCGTAACCCCAATCAGAAGCTAGCCAGATAACTAGCTACTAGCTAGTAGTCAGTTAGCCACTGCTGCGGTCTTCACCCTTAACTCGGACACCAGCCAGCTTCAGCTCGGGCCAATACCTGCCAGTCTGCAGGCGCGATATCAACCCAGAGCATATAGGACTGCTTTTTCTCTACCACATCACCGGATTCCTGACGCAAGCTCTGGACAATTACACCGGATCATCGTAGCTAGCTAGCTACAACCGAGTGGCTACTACTGGCTAACACCTCTGTCCCGAAACAAGCACCAGTTAGCCTTGAGCTAGCCTCGAGCTAGGCCCATCTGCCGGCTAGCCGAAGAGGTCTACCAGCGAATTCTTGGGCTACAATACCTCTTTTGCCAATTGGACTGGACCCTTTATTGCCGACACGGAGCCCCGCCGATCCATCACGACTGGTCTGCCGACGTAATTGTCCGAGGTGGTTTCAACAGGCTTTTCCATTGCGACGTTTCTGAATACCCATCTGCTAATTATTAGCTGTCTTATCGGCTGCTATCTAAATAAGTATACCGGACAATTTTTTTCTTTTTTTCTTGGGTCACTATATCTATTTTTCCAATTGGATCGATCCCCTCTACCACACGGAACCCCACTAATCTACCGACGGAAACGAACGAGGTGACAAAAAAAAAAAAAATAATAAAAAAAAAAAAAAAAACAGACCTCCATCCTATGTTATCTTGCTACCGATAGCCAGCTACCCGGCCAGCTGTCTGGATCGCCGTGACCCCAACCAACCTCTACTCACTGGACCCTTATGATCACTCGATTAAGCATGCCTCTCCTTAATGTAAATATGCCTTGTCCATTGCTGTTCTGGTTAGTGTTTATTGGCTTATTTCACTGTAGAGGCTCTAGCCCTGCTCACTATATATCCAACCTTTCAGTTCCACCACCCACATATGCAATGACATCACCTGGTTTCAATGATGTTTCTAGAGACAATATCTCTCTCATCATCACTCATTACCTAGGTTTACCTCCACTGTATTCACATCCTACCATACCTTTGTCTGTACATTATTCCTTGAAGCTATTTTATCGCCCCCAGAAACTTCCTTTTACTCTCTATTCTAGACGACCAATTCTCATAGCTTTTAGCCGTACCCTTATCCTACTCCTCCTCTGTTCCTCTGGTGATGTAGAGGTGAATCCAGGCCCTGCAGTACCTAGCTCCACTCCTATTCCCCAGGCGCTCTCTTTTGATGACTTCTGTAACCGTAATAGCCTTGGTTTCATGCATGTTAACATTAGAAGCCTCCTCCCTAAGTTTGTTTTGTTCACTGCTTTAGCACACTCTGCCAACCCAGATGTTTTAGCCGTGTCTGAATCCTGGCTTAGGAAGACCACCAAAAATTCTGACATTTTCATCCCTAACTACAAGATTTTCAGACAAGATAGAACGGCCAAAGGGGGCGGTGTTGCAATCTACTGCAAGGATTGCCTGCAGAGTTCTGTTTTACTATCCAGGTCTGTTCCCAAACAATTTGAACTTCTACTTTTAAAAATCCACCTCTCTAAAAACAAGTCTCTCACTGTTGCCGCCTGCTATAGACCACCCTCTGCCCCCAGCTGTGCTCTGGACACCATATGTGAACTGATTGCCCCCCATCTATCTTCAGAGCTTGTGCTGCTAGGTGACCTAAATTGGAACATGCTTAACACCCCAGCCATCCTACAATCTAAGCTTGATGCCCTCAATCTCACACAAATTATCAATGAACCTACCAGGTATCACCCCAATTCCGTAAACACGGATACCCTCATAGACATCATCCTAACCAACTTGCCCTCCAAATACACCTCTGCTGTTTTCAACCAAGATCTCAGCGATCACTGCCTCATTGCCTGTATCCGTAATGGGTCAGCGATCAAACGACCTCCACTCATCACTGTCAAACGCTCCCTGAAACACTTCAGCGAGCAGGCCTTTCTAATCGACCTGGCCGAGGTATCCTGGAAGGATATTGATCTCATCCCGTCAGTAGAGGATGCCTGGATATTTTTTTTAAATGCCTTCCTCACCATCTTGAATAAGCATGCCCCATTCAAGAAATTTAGAACCAGGAACAGATATAGCCCTTAGTTCTCTCCTGACCTGACTGCCCTTAACCAACAGAAAAACATCCTATGGCGTTCTGCATTAGCATCGAACAGCCCCCGTGATATGCAACTTTTCAGGGAAACCAGTATACACAGGCAGTTAGAAAAGCCAAGGCTAGCTTTTTCAAGCAGAAATTTGCTTCCTGCAACACAAACTCAAAAAAGTTCTGGGACACTGTAAAGTCCATGGAGAATAAGAACACCTCCACCCAGCTTCCAACTGCACTGAAGATAGGAAACACTGTCACCACCGACAAATCCACTATAATTGAGAATTTTTCAAGCATTTTTCTACGGCTGGCCATGCTTTCCACCTGGCTACCCCTACCCCGGTCAACAGCACTGGCCTCCCCTCTGCTACTCGCCCACGCCTTCCCCATTTCTCTTTCTCCCAAATACAGTCAGCTGATGTTCTGAAAGAGCTGCAAAATCTGGACCCTTACAAATCAGCCGGGCTAGATAATCTGGACCCTTTCTTTCTAAAACTATCTGCTGAAATTGTTGCCACCCCTATTACCAGCCTTTTCAACCTCTCTTTCGTGTCGTCTGAGATTCCCAAAGATTGGAAAGCAGCTGCGGTTATCCCCCTCTTCAAAGGGGGGGACACTCTTGACCCAAACAGCTACAGAACTATATCTATCTACCCTGCCTTTCTAAGGTCTTCGAAAGCCAAGTCAACAAACAGATTACCGACCATCTCGAATCCCACCATACCTTCTCCGCTATGCAATCTGGTTTCAGAGCTGGTCATGGGTGCACCTCAGCCACGCTCAAGGTCATAAACGATATCTTAACCGCTATCGATAGGAAACAGTACTGTGCAGCCATATTCATTGACCTGGCCAAGGCTTTTGACTCTGTCAATCACCACATCCTCATCGGCAGACTCGACAGCCTTGGATTCTCTAATGATTGTCTCGCCTGGTTCACCAACTACTTCTCTGATCGAGTTCAGTGTGTCAAATCGGAGGGTCTGTTGTCCGGACCTCTGGCAGTCTCTATGGGGGTGCCACAGGGTTCAATCCTTGGACCGACTCTCTTCTCTGTATACATCAATGATGTCGCTCTTGCTGCTGGTGAGTCTCTGATCCACCTCTACGCAGACGACACTATTCTGTATACTTCTGGCCCTTCTTTTGACACTGTGTTAACAACCCTCCAGGCGAGCTTCAATGCCATACAACTCTCCTTCCGTGGCCTCCAATTGCTCTTAAATACAAGTAAAACTAAATGCATGCTCTTCAACCGATCGCTGCCTGCACCTGCCCGCCTGTCCAACATCACTACTCTGGACGGCTCTGACTTAGAATATGTGGACAACTACAAATACCTAGGTGTCTGGTTAGACTGTAAACTCTCCTTCCAGACTCACATCAAGCATCTCCAATCCAAAGTTAAATCTAAAATCGGCTTCCTATTCTGCAACAAAGCATCCTTCACTCATGCTGCCAAACATACCCTTGTAAAACTGACCATCCTACCAATCCTCGACTTCGGTGATGTCATTTACAAAATAGCCTCCAAAACCCTACTCAATAAATTGGATGCAGTCTATCACAGTGCCATCCGTTTTGTCACCAAAGCCCCATATACTACCCACCACTGCGACCTGTACGCTCTCGTTGGCTGGCCCTCGCTTCACACTCGTCGCCAAACCCACTGGCTCCAGGTCATCTACAAGACCCTGCTAGGTAAAGTCCCCCCTTATCTCAGCTCGCTGGTCACCATAGCAACGCCCACCCGTAGCACGCGCTCCAGCAGGTATATCTCTCTGGTCACCCCCAAAACCAATTCTTCCTTTGGCCGCCTCTCCTTCCAGTTCTCTGCTGCCAATGACTGGAACGAACTACAAAAATCTCTGAAACTGGAAACACTTATCTCCCTCACTAGCTTTAAGCACCAGCTGTCAGAGCAGCTCATAGATTACTGCACCTGTACATAGCCCATCTATAATTTAGCCCAAACAACTACCTCTTTACCTACTGTATTTATTTATTTTTCTCCTTTGCACCCCATTATTTCTATCTCTACTTTGCACCTTCTTCCACTGCAAACCAACCATTTCAGTGTTTTTTTACTTGCTATATTGTATTTATTTCGCCACCATGGCCTTTTTATATTTTTATTTATTAATATATTTTATTTGCCTTCACCTCCCTTATCTCACCTCACTTGCTCACATTGTATATAGACTTATTTTTCACTGTATTATTGACTGTATGTTTGTTCTACTCCATGTGTAACTATGTGTTGTTGTATGTGTCGAACTGCTTTGCTTTATCTTGGCCAGGTCGCAATTGTAAATGAGAACGTGTTCTCAATTTGCCTACCTGGTTAAATAAAGGTGAAATAAATAAAAATAAATAAAAATCATCGGATGGGGCTACAGTGTCTCCTGACCCCTTCTGTCTCAGCCTCCAGTATTTACGCTGCAGTAGTTTATGTGTCAGGGGGCTAGGGTCAGTCTGTTATATCTGGAGTATTTCTCCTGTCTTATCCCGTGTCCTGTGTGAATTTAAGTATGCTCTCTCTAATTCTTTCTTTCTTTCTTTTTTTCTTCCTTTCTTCCTTTCTTTCTTTCTTTCTTTCTTTCTTTCTTTCTTTCTTTCTTTCTTTCTTTCTTTCTTTCTTTCTTTCTTTCTTTCTTTCTTTCTTTCCTAGGACCTGAGCCCTAGGACCATGCCTCAGGACTACCTGGCATGATGACTCCTTGCTGTCCCCAGTCCACCTGGCCGTGCTGCTGCTCCAGTTTCAACTGTTCTGCCTGCGGCTATGGAACCCTGACCGGTTCACCGGACGTGCTACCTGTCCCAGACCTGCTGTTTTCAACTCTCTAGAGACAGCAGGCTATGAAAAGCCAACTGACATTTACTCCTGAGGTGCTGACCTGTTGCACCCTCGACAACTACTGTGATTATTATTATTTGACCATGCTGGTCATTTATGAACATTTGAACATCTTGGCCATGTTCTGTTATAATCTCCACCTGGCACAGCGAGAAGAGGACTGGCCATCCCTCATAGCCTGGTTCCTCTCTAGGTTTCTTCCTAGGTTTTGGCCTTTCTAGAGAGTTTTTCCTAGCCACCGTGCTTCTACACCTGCATTGCTTGCTGTTTGGGGTTTTAGGCTGAGTTTCTGTACAGCACTTTGAGATATCAGCTGATGTAAGAAGGGCTATGTAAATACATTTGATTTGATTTGATGAAAACCTGCTCCAGAGCGCTCAGGACCTCAGACTGGGGCAAAGGTTCACATTCCATTAGGACAATGACCCTAAGCACAAGGCCAAGACAATGCAGGAGTGGCTTTGGGACAAGTCTTTGACTGTCCTTGAGTGGCCCAGCCAGAGCCCAGACTTGTATCCAATCAAACATCTCTGGAGAAACCTGAAAATGGCTGTATAGCAACGCTCCCCATCGAACCTGACAGAGCTTGAGAGGATCTGCAGAGAAGAATGGGAGAAACTCCAAATATACAGGTGAGCCAAACTTTTAGTGTCATACCCAAGAAGACTTGTGGCTGCAATCGCTGCCAAAGGTGCTTCAACAAAGTACTGAGTAAAGAGTCTGAATACTTATGTAAATGTGATATTTCAGTTTTTTTTAATACATAAATGTGCAACCTTTTGCTTGGTCATTATGGGCTATTGTGTGTAGATTGATGATAATATATATATGTTTAATCAATTTTAGAATAAGGCTGTAACATATCAAAATGTGGAAAAAGACAAGGGTTCTGAGTACAATTCAAATGCACTGTATGCCTGTGGTTGGGTACGGTTGTCAGTTTGTCTTTTGGAAATTTCAAAATACAATCATGCAAAAAACACACAGTTTGGAAGCAAATGCTGTCCTTACTAAATGTGTAATGTCATACGAATTCAGGAGAGAAGGGCCTTGGTCAACGAAGTGGCTTCCAGATGGAAGCCACTCCTCAGTAAAAGGAATATGAGTGCCCACTTGGACTTTGCCAAAGGCACCTAAAGGACTCTCAGACCATGAGAAACAATATTCTCTGGTCTGAGGAAACCAAGAATGCCAAGCGTTGGCCTGAATGCAAAGCGTTACATCTGGAGGAAACCTTGCGCCATCCCTACGGTGTAACGAACGTCGTCGGGAGAAGGAGAAGAGGACCACGGTGCAGCCTGGTAAGTGTTCATATTTTTTATCAAATAAACTGAACACTGAACAAAACAACAAAAGATGACAAACGAACAGTTCTGTAAGGTGACGACACACACTAAACAGAAAATAACCACCCACAACCAAAGTGGGAAAACAGGCTACCTAAGTATGGTTCTCAATCAGAGACAACGATTGACTGCTGCCTCTGATTGGGAACCAATATCAGGCCAAACACATAGAAATAGACAACATAGACATACAAACATAGAATGCCCACCCACATCACACCCTGACCAAACAAAAAATAGAAACATACAAAGTAATCTATGGTCAGGGCGTGACATACGGTGAAGCATAGTGGTGGAAGGTTCATGTTGTGACAGAGTTAGAGAGTATATGCACTGATGAATGGGAGAAGAATGGGAGAAACTACCCAAATACAGGTGTGCCAATCTGTAGCGTCATAGCCAATAAAACTTGATGCTGTAATCGCTGCCAAAGGTGCTTCAACAAAGTACTGAGTAAAGGGTCTGATGACTTATGTAAATGTGATATTTCAGGTTTTTGCTTTGTCATTATGGGGTATTGTGTGTAGATCGATGATATTTTTTTTATAGAGTAATGACTCATAATGGCAGACACTGGCTGTGACCCCAATCTCTGAGGGTGTCTCAGGGAGAGTTGGGATATGCAAAAAAACACATGTTAAATTCACACATGCATATGAACACACACTTATACATGTGTGAAATAGGACAAATATAACACCCACCAATTTTATTTTATTTATTATGAATATAGCCTATTAATATCTGCATTTAGAGATAAAGCATGCCAACCTATTGGCCCTGCATGACCCCAATGCATTAAAAACTACACCATGTCCAGGCCAGTCGAAATTCTATTTGGGCCAGTATGTTTTTGGCCAACTGGCCCAGTTGTGACAGTGAGAAAAAAAGTTAGCGTTGGACCCTATCATAGCCTACGAATAGGACCAGGGGTTTACCTGACCAAGTGGTATGCTACCTGCATACCACTGCTGCCTTGCTTCTGAAGCTAAACGGGGTTGGGCCTGGTCAGTCCCTGGATGGGAGACCAGATGCTGCTGGAAGTGGTGTTGGAGGGCCAGTAGGAGGCACTCTTTCCTCTGGTCTAAAAAAATGCCCCAGGGCAGTGAATGGGTACACTGCCCTGTGTAGGGTGCCGTCTTTCGGATGTGACGTTAAACAGGTGTCCTGACTCTCTGAGGTCATTAAAGATCCCATGGCACTTATCGTAAGAGTAGGGGTGTTAACCCCGGTGTCCTGGCTAAATTCCCAATCTGGCCGTCAAACCATCACGGTCACCTAATAATCCCCAGTTTACAATTGGCTCATTCATCCCCCTCATCTCCCCTGTAAATATTACCCAGGTCGTTGCTGTAAATGAGAATGTGTTCTCAGTCAACTTACCTGGTAAATAACGGATAAATAAAAACTAAAATAAAAAATGAGATCAGGAAAAGCTCCAGGCCACAGAAAAGACACACATTTCCTCCCACAACATTTGAACCAGTGGTGCCGCCTCTGCTTTAAATACTATAACTTATATATGTCCCAAGAGTATAGCGCAACTCTCATACCCTATCATAACCCAAAATATAAGATTGCATTACTCCATTGTTTATAACAGGAACGTAAACCATGTATAGCTTCAAAATATCTTAAAAAGCTGTCATCTACCTTGTCCATTTCACATCTGAGTAGGCTTATGTATTAGGCTAGGTCAGTTTCGCAGTTTCAAGGACACCTAGTCTTGGACTAGAAAAAATGTAGGTTGGAGATTTCCGTTCATCTTGCTTTTTTAGTCCAGGACTAGGCTGTGTCCGGGAAAACCTCCCCATAATGTTTAAATGAGTGAAATGAGAAGATGTCTTCCATGAAAAAAGACGTTTACATTACCAAGTACATTAATGGGGTAAACCTACTCTAAGAGTATGTATTAGGCAGTTTTAGAGAAAGTTTGAATCCTAATCAAGCCATCCAATGTTAGTACATCTGTTGTTGAAGTACTTTTGAATTTAATTTGTTGTCTTTTTTGGCTTCAGACGAAAGCTTTAACTTAAAACATAGTTTTTTGTATTAATAACATTTATAGACAGGTAACAGTCAAGAACATCCTGTCAAGCACATACTCCGCACAATAAATTACATTAACTTCCTCTACGGCAATAGACAAAGCTTACAGTAAGTTACCATTGACTTGTGACTTTCAGCATGAAATGTACTGTAAGTGCAGATTATTGCAGCCGATGACAAACAGATTACTGCCAGAAAAAATACTTGTCTAGTTTTATGACAGAGAGGGAGAGACCATGTCAGTCTAAAGTATAGGTCTGGGCAGATGTATTTCACTCATGACAAGCACCCTCAGTGTAATACAATGACATGAGGGAGGGTAAGAATGTGAGAAAGGAGACAGTTTGGAGGATGTACTGTAGCCGTGAATTATGTTGCACAGCATGACTCCTCAGACCATTTCCTTCTTCTTTCATAAGAAAAAAGCAATGCATGTTAAAGCATTTTTTCCCCTTTTATTCCTTATTTTTGCGTTGGAATTCATTAAATTGTTCTGAGTGAGTTCTGAACACTGGAACTCATTTGAAATGGTATGAAGGTTTTATCATTTACATTTATTTACCTTCTCGGTTTCTTGGGATGTAATTACTGATACACAAACACCATTTTAAAAAATCATTCAAATTCATACAGTCTGATACATGCGGTGGATTTTAGCAGCTTGGAGAGGTGTGGACAGATAGACAAGCTGTCAGAACGAGTATCTACTGGAACTCATCTCGTTAATTCGGTAGATGGGAGACTGGGTATTTGCCCTGTGGAAAAAATAAACACATTCACAGGGGTTTCTCCAAACACTCCCCAGCGCAGACAGGCAGACAGACAGACAGGCAGACAGACATACAGGCAAGCAGGGAGGGAGGGAGGAAGACTGACAGACAGGCAAGCAGGGTGGCAGGCAAACCACAGACAGACAGGCACTAGCCTAGATGGATACTAGCCTAGACGGCAGCCAACAGACAGGCAGGCAGAAGCCAGCCCACACATAGCCTGCAGTCATTTCAGCCCTGGCTCGGCAGCCTGCAGTCATTGCAGCCCCTGGTCCCGGCAACCTAGTCTGGCTGGAGTCAATATGACTGGAGGCTATATGGTGGAACTGGTCCCGCTCAATCAGTGGCCTCACTATGGAGAAACACTCATTCATCACTCCTCTCTCTATCACTCGCTCTCTCTCTCACTCCATCCTCTACCACTCCATGATTAACTCTCTCCCTCTCTCCTTCACCTTCTGTTTCTCTCACTCCCCCTCTTTTTTCTTGGGCTGCATATTTTGGGCTGCATAGCAAGATGGCAGAATTGGTCGCCTCGCTTCGAGTCCTTAGGAAACTATGCAGTATTTTGTTTTTTACATTGTTACCTCAGGAAATCTTAAGTCTTATTACATACAGCTGGGAAGAACTATTGGATATAAGAGCAATGTCAACTTACCAACATTACGACCAGGAATACTGTTTGGATCACCACCCAGGACAATGGATCTAATCCTAGAAGCCGACCCAAAACCAGGGCGCCGCAGAAGGGGCAGACGGAGCGGCAACCTGGTCAGGCTCCGTAGACGTGCACATCGCCCACCGCTCCCGAGTATACTACTCGCCAATGTCCAGTGTCTTGACAACAAGGTATACGAAATTCGAGCAAGGGTTGCCTTCCAGAGAGACATCAGAGATTGTAACATCCTCTGTTTGATGGAAACATGGCTTTCTCAGGATATGTTGTCAGAATCGGATCAGCCACCGGGCTTCTCCATGCATCACGCTGACAGAGATTTTATCAGCATATTGATTGTAGTACTCGCCAGGGTAATACACTCGATCACTGCTACTCTATCTTCCACGATGCATACAAAGCCCTCCCCCGCCCTCCCTGCGGCAAATCCGACCACGACGCCATCTTGCTCCTACCGTCTTATAGGCAGAAACTCAAACAGGATGTATCAGTGACTAGAACCATTCAATGCCTGTCTGACCAATCGGAATCCACGCTTCAGATTGTTTTGATCACGCGGACTAGGATATGTTCAGGTCAGCCTCAGAAAACAACATCGATCTATACGTTGACTCGTGAGTGAGTTTATTAGGAAGTGCATTGGAGATGTACCCACTGTGACTTTTAAAACCTACCCTAACCAGAAACCGTGGATGACGGCATTCGCGCAAAACTGAAAGGGTGAACAACCACATTTAACCATGGAAAGAGGTTTGGGAATATGGCTGAATATAAACAGTGCAGTTATTCCCTCCGCAAGGCAATCAAACAAGCGAAATGCCGGTCCAGTGACAAAGTGGAGTTGCAATTCAATGGCTCAGACACGAGACGTATGTGGTAGAGTCTACAGAAAATCACAGACTAGAAATAGAAAACCAGCCACGTCACGGACACCGACGTCAGGCTTCCAGACAAACTTAACACCTTCTTTGCCCGCTTTGAGGATAATATAGTGCCACTGTCGTGGCCCGCTAACAAGGACTGCGGCCCCCCTCTCCTTCTCCATGGCTGACATGAGTAAAACATTTAAACGCAATAACCCTCGCAAGGCTGCTGGCCCAGACGGCATCCCTAGCCGCGTCCTCAGAGCATGCGCAGACCAGCTGGCTGGTGTGTTTACGGACATATTCAATCGCTCCCTATCCCAGTCTGCTGTCCCCACATGGTTCAAGATGGCCACCATTGTTCCTGTACCAAAGAAGGCAAAGATAACTGAACTACGTAAATAACTATCACCCCGTAGCACTCACTTCTGTCATCATGAAATGCTTTGTGAGACTAGTCATGGATCACATCACCTCCACCTTATTGGCCACCCTAGACCCACTTCAGTTTGCATACCGCCCCAACAGGTCCACAGACGATGGAATCGCCATCACACTGCACACTGCCCTATCCCATCTGGCCAAGAGGAATACCTATGTAAGAATGCTGTTCATTGACTACAGCTCAGCATTCAGCACCATAGTACCCTCCAAGCTCATCATCAAGCTGTAGGCCCTGGGTCTCAACCCCGCCCTGTGCAATTAGGACCTGGACTTTCTGACGGGCCGCCCCCAGGTGGTGAAGGTAGGAAACAACATCTGAGTGCTCAGCCCCCTCCTGTACTCTCTGTTCACCCACGACTGCGTGGCCATGCACACCTCCAACTCAATCATCAAGTTTGCAGACAATACAACAGTAGTGGGCTTAATTATCAGCAATGACGAAACAGCCTACAGGGAGGAGGTGAGGGCACTCAGAGTGTAGTGTCAGGACAACAACCTCTCACTCAACGTCAACAAAACAAAGAAGATGATCGCGGACTTCAGGAAACAGCAGAGGGAGCACCCCTCTATCGAAGGGACAGCAGTGGAGAAGGTGAAAAGTTCCTCGACGTACACATCACAGACAAACTGAAGTCGTCTACCCACACAGACAGTGTGGTGAAGAAGGCGCAACAGAGCCTCCTCAACCTCAGGAGGCTGTAGAAATTTGGCCTGTCACCTGAAACCCTCACAATTTTTACAGATGCACAATCAAGAGCATCCTGTCGGGCTAAATAATACCACTTTAATAATGTTTACAAATCTTACATTACTCATATCATATGTATGTACTGTATTTCATACCATCTATTGCACCTTGTCTATGCCGCTCGGCCATCGCTCATCCATATATTTATATGTACATATTCTCATTCATTCACTCATTTAGATTGGTCTGTATTCGGTAGTTGTTGGGGAATTATTAGATTACTCGCTCGATTTTACTGCACTGTCGGACTAGAACCACAAGCATTTCACTATACTCGCATTAACTTCTGCTAACCATGTGTATGTGACCAATACCATTTGATTTGATTTGAATTCCCTGATCATATATGCAGGGAGATCTCTTCTCCCTGCTGAGCATTATGTCAAATCATTTGGAACAACAGGAGGGAGGAGGGCGGAGAAAATGGGAGGGAGGCCACTGGGAAATCAAGCACATCGCAACTTTTCTTTTCTTTGCACTGCTCTGCCCCCCCCCCCCCCCCCCCCAAAAAAAAACAAGTTACTTGTGGAGCAGCATTTCACTTGGAGACAAAAAACTCAGAGAAGTTCAATCACAGCAATTTGGGCGGAATAATAATTAGAATTAAATAGCAATGGCAGCCTTTGAGATTTCTCCCTCTCCCTCTCCTCCTCTCTCCTCACCCCCTCTCTGTCTCTCTCCCGCTATCCTCCTCTCTCTATCTCCCCCCCGCTCCCATAGACAGACAGAGTATTGAACTCCTCTCCTGAGTGATCAGTATGCTCCTTTGCCAAACAGGAAAAACAAAAATCGAATTTCTCTCACACGCTAATTTGACTCTGCAGCCAGGTAACTCCCACGTGACATAACCAAAAGGTAAATAGAAGAAAACATCAGTAGTGATAGAGAACCTCATAGATTCACTGCTTATAAAGCCTACTGTTTGGCAGACTAGGTATAACGTAGACTACTTTATAAGTTAGATTTACTTTGGAAGTTAGATCATTAATTAATAATATAAATCTTTTGTAACTTTCTGTATTTAAATAAGAAACATGGCAAAAATGAATTAACATAATGGTTACTGTGTTGAAACATAAGCAGAAAAGTGATGAGGGTTTTAAAACAGAAGTCATTATTATGACACTCATAAGGGACAACTTTCAACAGCAGTCCAGAGAACTCATATTGCAGTTGAAGAACAGCTAGACAAACCACTAGTGAAATATACTTTTGTTTATGCCTGCTTGGTTTCTCTCGAGTAGAGGTAGTTTGGACAGCTCTTTCAGTGAGAGAAGACAATAATAGTGAAATCTCCACAAGCCTTTAGTCTTTGAGTATGTACGACTGAATGTGTGAGGAGAGGATAACAGGTACATTGTTTTGTACGTTTTAGTCATTTCAGCAGACGCTCTTATCCAGAGCGTAGTGTGTGCATTAAGTTTCATACTTTTCATACGGACCCTTGTGGGAATGGAACCCGCAACCCTGGCGCTGTAAGCTACTAGTCTAGAAGACAGATACAGTATAGTGCATTATGATCATCGTTTCACGGCAAACACTATAAGAGCCCACAAATATAGATTTAATTGTCATCTTTAAGTATGCAAACGATCCCCCTTTGTTGCCATTATATGGATGGAAACATGGCTGCCTTCCAGGCCCACTCACTTCAATTCCCTAATCTACTACACTGCTCCTTTGTAAACGCAACGCATTGACTCGCAAAAACAAAAGTCAATCATTTCACCGCAGCAGAAATAGATGGCGACAATCCACAAGTAACGTTTTTTTTTGTTTTCAGCATCAAATGCAGAAAGTTAGCAGTGATAATTAGTTGTGTGGTGCAGAACCTGTTTAAAGAGACTTCAAGAACCCCCCCCCCCCCCAAAGAAATGTGCTGTTATGGAGGGACGGCATCTTTCACAAGTACCCCTCCATTTCTCCGCTGTCAGTCAGCATTAAGTCTGTTTTGCTAGTCATATTTGCCTTTGTAATCTAAAGCACTGTTCCTTTTAAATCCGAGTTCGCTAATTACTTTATTTAATCACAGAATAGCCAAGGAATTATTTTTGTAGCCGGAGGTGATTTTGAACCTGTAATAATAGCTCTAGGAATATCTTTAAAAAATATATATTCTTGACTAATCTGTAGGCATATTAAATCAACAAGGTCATAGAGATATTTAATGTGTTTTTCAGGTTCCTGGGACTTAGATACTCCTGTACTCCTTGTTCACCCATGACTGCATGGCCACGCACGTCTCCAACTCAATGATCAAGTTTTCTGATGGCACAACAGTGGTAGGCCTGATTACCAACAATGATGAGGAGGTGAGAGCCCTGGCGTAGTGGTGCAGGAAAATAACCTCTCCATCAATGTCAACAAAACAAAGGAGCTGATCGTGGACTACAAGAGACAGCAGCGAGAGCAGGTCCCCATCCACATCACCGGGGAGGGTCAAAAGCTTCAAGTTCCTCGGGTGTGCACATCACTGATGACCTGAAATGGTCGCTTCACACAGACAATGTGGTGAAGAAGGAGCAACAGTGCCTCATCAACCTCAGGAGGCTGAAGAAATTTGTCTTGATCCCTAAGACCCTCACAAATGTCTACAGATGCACGATTGAAAGCAACCTGTCGGGCTGGTACAGCAATTGCACCATCCACAACCACAAGGCTCTCCAGAGGGTGGTGCGGTCTGCCCAACGCATCACCGGGGGCACTCTGCCTACCCTCCAGGACACCTACAGCCCCCGATGTCACAGGAAGGCCAAAAAGATCATGAAGGACATCAACCAACCGAGCCACGGCCTGTTCATCCAGCAAGCATCCAGAAAGTGAGGTCAGTACAGGTGCATCAAAGCTGGGACTGAGACACTGAAAAACTCCTTCTATCTCAAGGCCATCAGACTGTTAAATAGCCATCACTAGCCAGCTACCATCCGGTTACGCAACCCTGCACCTTAGAGGCTGCTCCTTCTTGTTTGCGCGTTTAGTTCAAAAATCCAAATTCATGATGCGCAGGCCAAACGAAAAGTCAAAGAGTTCCATTACAGTTCATAGAAACATGTCAAACGATGTATAGAATCAATCTTTAGGATGTTTTTAACATAAATCTTCAATAATGTTTCAACCGGAGAATTCCTTTGTCTTTAGAAACTAAAAGGAAGGCAGCTACCTCTCACGGAGGTGCACCTGAGTGAGCTCGTGGCACTCTGCCAGACCCCTGACTCAAACAGCTCTCATTCCCTCATCCTTCACAGTAGAAGCCTGAAACAAGGTTCTAAAGACTGTTGACATCTAGTGGAAGCCTTAGGAAGTGCAATATGACCCCATAGACACTGTATATTGGATAGGCAAACCTACAAACCTCAGATTTCCCACTTCCTGGTTGGATTTTTTCTCAGGTTCTTGCCTGCCATATGAGTTCTGTTATACTCAAAGACATCATTCAAACAGTTTAAAAACGTCAGAGTGTTTTCTATCCAAATCTACTAATAATATGCATATCTTAGCTTCTGGGCCTGAGTAGCAGGCAGTTTACTCTGTGCACCTTATTCATCCAAGCTACTCAATACTGCTCCCAGCTATAAGAAGTAGCATTTTTTCCACCTGTGTTTTATGGGATATTGTTTTGAGTTAGTGCATGTTGTATCTCTGCAGTCACGGTTCGTTGTTTGTTTTGTTCTTTCTTTGTTGTTTTGTGCGTTTTCAAATACATTTTATGTGGAAACCATATCGCGCTGCAGTTTGGTCCGATAATTATTCCAGCGAACGTAACACCGCTCAGCAAGGAAGAAGCCACTGCTCCAAAACCGCCATAAAAAAGCCAGACTATGGTTTGCAACTGGGGACACATGGGGACAAAGATCATACTTTTTGGAGAAATGTCCTCTGGTCTAAAAGCTGAAATAAGTCATTCTCTTTTCACTTATTCTGACATTTCACATTCTTAAAATAAAGTGGTGAACCTAACTGACCTAAGATGGGGAATTTTACTAGGATTAAATGTCAGGAATTGTGAAAATTGAGTTTAAATGTATTTGGCTAAGGTGTATGTAAACTTCCGACTTCAACTGTATATACTGTATTCTATTCTACTGTATTTTAGTCAATGCCACTCCGACATTGCAAGTCCTAACATTTATATATTTCTTAAATTCCATTCTTTTACTTTTAGATTTGTGTGTATTGTTGTACATTTTTAGACACTTCTGCACTGTTGGAGCTAGGAATACAAGCAATAACATCTGCTAAATGTGTATGTGACTAATAATTATTATTTTTTTTTTTTACATCCCTGTTTGCCAAGATAATCATCCATCTGACAGGTGTGGCATATCAAGAAGCTGACTAAACAGCATGATCATTACACAGGTGCACCTTGTGCTGGTGACAATAAAAGGCCACTCTATAATGTGCAGTTTTGTCACAAAACACAATGCCACAGACGTCTCAAGTTTTGAGCAAGCGTGCAATTGGCATGCCGACTGCAGGAATGTCCACCAGAGTTGTTGCCAGAGAATGTAATGTTAATTTCGCTACCATAAGCCGCCTCCAACGTCGTTTTAGAGAATTTGGCAGTACATCCAACCGGCCTCACAACCGCAGACCATGTGTAACCACGCCAGCCCAGGACCTCCACATCCGGCTTCTTCACCTGTAGGATTGTCTGAGACCAATTGTCTGAGACTAGTGGGCAAATGCTCACATTCGATGGCCACTGGCAGACTGGAGAAGTGTGCTCTTCACGAATGAATCCCGGTTTCAACTGTACCGGGCAGATGGCAGAAATGACGCCCACATGACGCATGTGGGAGTCTACAACTCCAGTGTATTCAGTATTTGGCCTGTTTTAGGTTATTGTCCTGCTGAAAGGTGAATTTGTCTCCCAGTGTCTGTTGGAAAGCAGACTTAACCAGGTTTTCCTCTAGGATTTTGCCTGTGCTTAGCTAAAATACTCCTTTGTCCTCGCTGATGACAAGCATACCAATAACATGATGCAACCACCACCATGCTTCAAAATATGAAGAGTGGTACTCAGTGATGTGTTGTGTTGGATTTGCACCAAACACAACGCTTTGTATTCAGGAAATAAAGTTAATTTCTTTGCCACATTTGTTGCAGTTTACTTTAGTGCCTTATTGCAAACAGGATGCATGTTTTTATTCTGTACAGGCTTCCTTCTTTTCACTCTGTCGATTAGGTTAGTATTGTGGAGTAACTATGTACATTGTTGTTGATCCATCATCAGTTTTCTCCTACCACAGCCATTAAACTAACTGTTTTAAAGTCACCATTGTCCTCATGGTGAAATCCGTTTCCCTCCTCTCCGGCAATTGAGTTAGGAAGGACGCCTGTATCTTTGTAGTGACTGAGTATATTGATACACCATCCATAGTGTAATTAATAACTTCACCAGGCTCCCAGGGATATTCAATTTCTGCTTTATTAAAAAAAAAAAAATCTACCTTTGCGAGGCAATGGAAAACCTCCCTGGTCTTTGTGGTCAAATCTGTGTTTGAAATTCACTGCACGACCCGAGGGACCTCACAGATAGTTGTATACGGTGGGGTACAGAGATGAAGTAGTCATTCAAAAATCACGTTAAACACTATTATTGCAAACACACTCTTAGAAAAAAGGGTTCCTGAAGGGTTCTTCGGCTGTCCCCATTTTAGAATCCGTTTTGGTTCCAAATAGAACCCTTTCTGGTTTCCAGTTAGAACTCTTTTGGGGTCCATCAAATCAAATCAAACCAAATGTTTTTTGTCACATACACATGGTTAGCAGATGTTAATGTGAGTGTAGAGAAATGCTTGTGCTTCTAGTTCCAACAGTGCAGTAATATCTAACAAGTAATCTAACAACTTCACAACAACTACCATACACACAAATGTAAAGGGATGGAATAAGAATATGTACTGTATATATAAATATATGGATGAGCGATGGCCATATGCAAGATGCAATAGATGATATGAAATACAGTATATACATATATGAGTAATGTAGGATATGTAAACATTATTAAAGTGGCATTATTTAAAGTGACTAGTGATACCTTTATTAAATCAATTTATTAAACTGGCCAGTGATTTGGGTCTGTATGTTGGCAGCATTCTGTCAATGTTTGGGATGGCTGTTTAACAGTCTGATGGCCTTGAGATAGAAGCTGTTTTTCAGTCTCTCGGTCCCAGCTTTGATGCACCTGTACTGACCTCGCCTTCTGGATGATAGTGGGGTGAACAGGCAGTGGCTTGGGTGGTTGATGTCCTTGATGATCTTGTTGGCCTTCCTGTGACATCGGGTGCTGTAGGTGTCCTGGAGGGCAGGTAGTTTGCCCCCGGTGATGCATTGTGCAGACTGCACTACCCCCTGGAGAGCCTTGCTGTATCAGGCGGTGATACAGCCCGACAGGATGCTCTCGATTGTGCATCTGTAAAAGTTTGTGAGGGTTTTAGGTGACAAGCCACATTTCTTCAGCCTCTTGAGGTTGAAGAGGCGCTGTTGCGCCTTCTTCACCACACTGTCTGTGTGGGTGGACAATTTCAGTTTGTCTGTGATGTGTATGCCGAGGAACTTAAAACTTTCCACCTTCTCCACTACTGTTCCATCGATGTGGATAGGGGGGTGCTCCATCTGCTGTTTCCTGAAGTCCACAATCATCTTCTTTGTTTTGTTGACATTGAGTGTGAGGTTGTTTTCCTGACACCACACTCTGAGGGCCCTCACCTCCTCCCTGTAGGCTGTCTCATCGTTGTTGGTAATCAAGCCCACTACTGTTGTGTCGTCTGCAAACTTGATGATTGAGTTGGAGGCGTGCATGGCCATGCAGTCATGGGTGAACAGGGAGTACAGGAGGGGGCTGAGCACGCACCCCATTGTTGAGGGTCAGTGAAGTGGAGATGTTGTTTCCTACCTTCACCACCTGGGGGCGACCCGTCAGAAAGTCCAGGATGCAATTGCACAGGGCGGGGTCGAGACCCTGGTCCTTAAGCTTAATGATGAGCTTGGAGGGTACTATGGTGTTGAATGCTGAGCTGTAGTCAATGAACAGCATTCTTACGTAAGTATTCCTCTTGTCCAGATGGGATAGGGCAGTGTGCAGTTTGATGGCGATTGCATCGTTTGTGGACCTGTTGGGGCGGTATGCAAACTGAAGCGGGTCTAGGGTGGCCGGTAAGGTGGAGGTGATATGATCCTTAACTAGTCTCTCAAAGCACTTCATGATGACAGAAGTGAGTGCTACGGGGCGATATTCATTTAGTTCAGGTTTCTTTGCCTTCTTTGGTACAGGAACAATGGTGGCCATCTTGAAGCATGTGGGGACAGCAGACTGGGATAGGGAGCAATTGAATATGTCCGTAAACACACCAGCCAGCTGGTCTGCACATGCTCTGAGGACGTGGCTAGGGATGCCGTCTGGGCCAGCAGCCGTGCGAGGGTTAAGGCGTTTAAATGTCTTACTCATGTCGGCCATGGAGAAGGAGAGGGGGGGCCGCAGTCCTTGGTAGTGGGCCGCGTCGGTGGCACTGCATTATCCTCAAAGCGGGCAAAGAAGGTGTTTAGTTTGTCTGGAAGCAAAACGTCAGTGTCCGTGACGTGGCTGGTTTTCTTGTTGTAGTCCATAATTGGCTGTAGACCCTTCCACATACATCTTGTGTCTGGGCCGTTGATTTGCAACTGCATTTTGTCCCTATACTGACATTTCGCTTGTTTGATTGCCTTGTGGAGGGAATAACTACATTGTTTATATTCGGCCATATTTCCCAACCAACTTTCCATGGTTGAATGTGGTGGTTCGTGCTTTCAGTTTTGCGCGAATGCCGCCATTTCTGGTTTGGGTAGGTTTTAATAGTCACAGTGGGTGCAACATCTCCAATACACTTCCTAATAAACTCAGTCACTCACAGAGTCAACGTATAAATTGATTTTATCGTCTGAGGCTTCCCTGGAACATTTTCCAGTCCGCATGATCGAAACAATCTCGAAGCGTGGATTCCGATTGGTCAGACCAGCATTGAAGGTTCTAGTCACATGTACATCCTGTTTGAATTTCTACCTATAGGACGGTACGAGCAAGATGGAGTTGGGTCGGATTTGCCGAAGGGAGGGCGGGGGAGGGCCTTGTATGCATCGCGGAAGTTAGAGTAGCAGTGGTCCAGTGTTTTGCTCGAGCGGGTACTACAGTCAATGTGCTGGTATAATTTAGGTAGCCGAGGGTGGGGCCTCCCACTCCTCTTTCTATTCTGGTTAGCGCCAGTTTGCGCTGTTCTGTGAAGGGAGTAGTACACAGCGTTGTACGAGGTCTTCAGTTTCTTGGAAATTTCTTGCATGGAATAGCCTTCATTCATTAGAACAAGAATAGACTGACAAGTTTCAGAAGAAAGGTCTTTGTTTCTGGCTATTTTGAGCCTGTAATCAAACCCACAAATGCTGATTCTCCAGATATTGAACTAGTCTAAAGAAGGCCAGTTTTATTGTTTCTTTAATCAGGACAACAGTTTTCAGCTGTGCTAACATAATTGCAAAAGGGTTTTCTAATGATCAATTAGCCTAAATGATAAACTTGGATTAGCTAACACAACGTGCCATTGGAAGACAGGAGTGATGGTTGCTGATATTGGGCCTCTGTATGCCTATGTAGATATTCCATTAAAAATCCGCCATTTCCAGCTACAGTAGTCATTTACAATATTAACAATGTCTACACTGTATTTCTGATCAATTTGATGTTATTTTAATGGACAAAAAATGTGATTTTCTTTCAAAAACAAGGACATTTCTAAGTGACCCCAAACTTTTGAACGGTAGTGTACTGTATATACACTGCTCAAAAAAATAAAGGGAACACTTAAACAACACAATTTAACTCCAAGTCAATCACACTTCTGTGAAATCAAACTGTCCACTTAGGAAGCAACACTGATTGACAATAAATTTCACATGCTGTTGTGCAAATGGAATAGACATAAGGTGGAAATTATAGGCAATTAGCAAGCCACCCCCAAAAAAGGAGTGATTCTGCAGGTGGTGACCACAGACCACTTTTCAGTTCCTATGCTTCCTGGCTGATGTTTTGGTCACTTTTGAATGCTGGCGGTGCTCTCACTCTAGTGGTAGCATGAGACGGAGTCTACAACCCACACAAGTGGCTCAGGTAGTGCAGTTCATCCAGGATGGCACATCAATGCGAGCTGTGGCAAAAAGGTTTGCTGTGTCTGTCAGCGTAGTGTCCAGAGCATGGAGGCGCTACCAGGAGACAGGCCAGTACATCAGGAGACGTGGAGGAGGCCGTAGGAGGGCAACAACCCAGCAGCAGGACCGCTACCGCCGCCTTTGTGCAAGGAGGTGCACTGCCAGCGCCCTGCAAAATGACCTCCAGCAGGCCACAAATGTGCATGTTTCAGCATATGGTCTCACAAGGGGTCTGAGAATCTAATCTCGGTACCTATTGGCAGTCAGGCTACCTCTGGCGAGCACATGGAGGGCTGTGCGGCCTCACAAAGAAATGCCACCCCACACCATGACTGACCCATCGCCAAACCGGTCATGCTGGAGGATGTTGCAGGCAGCAGAACGTTCTCCACGGCGTCTCCAGACTCTGTCACGTCTGTCACATGTGCTCATGTGCTCAGTGTGAACCTGCTTTCATCTGTGAAGAGCACAGGGCACCAGTGGCGAATTTGCCAATCTTGGTGTTCTCTGGCAAATGCCAAACGTCCTGCACGGTGTTGGGCTGTAAGCACAACCCCCACCTGTGGATGTCGGGCCCTCATACCACCCTCATGGAGTCTGTTTCTGACCGTTTGAGCAGACACATGCACATTTGTGGCCTGCTGGAGGTCATTTTGCAGGGCGCTGGCAGTGCACCTCTTTGCACAAAGGCGGAGGTAGCGGTCCTGCTGCTGGGTTGTTGCCCTCCTACGGCCTCCTCCACGTCTCCTGATGTACTGGCCTGTCTCCTGGTAGCGCCTCCATGCTCTGGACACTACGCTGACAGACACAGCAAACCTTTTTGCCACAGCTCGCATTGATGTGCCATCCTGGATGAACTGCACTACCTGAGCCACTTGTGTGGGTTGTAGACTCCGTCTCATGCTACCACTAGAGTGAGAGCACCGCCAGCATTCAAAAGTGACCAAAACATCAGCCAGGAAGCATAGGAACTGAGAAGTGGTCTGTGGTCACCACCTGCAGAATCACTCCTTTTTTGGGGGTGGCTTGCTAATTGTCTATAATTTCCACCTTATGTCTATTCCATTTGCACAACAGCATGTGAAATTTATTGTCAATCATTGTTGCTTCCTAAGTGGACAGTTTGATTTCACAGAAGTGTGATTGACTTGGAGTTACATTGTGTTGTTTAAGTGTTCCCTTTATTTTTTTGAGCAGTGTATATTCCGGTCTCTGACATTGCTTTTTCCGATATTTCTTAATTTAATAATTTTTACTTTGGATTATGTGCGTATTGTTTTCTAGGTATTATTACTGCACTGTTGGAGCTAGAAACACAAGCATTTTGCTGTACCCTCGATGACATCTGCAAATCTGTGTTCGCGATCAATAAAGTTTGATTTGATTTGATTTTGATTTAGGGAAACATATCTCACTAAACAATCAAGACATTTTTATTTTCCTGACAATATATCTCCTCCATCCCACACCTGTTCCTTCTCTTCTTTTC
>NC_074689.1:13533224-13641667 GCF_029448725.1 Salvelinus fontinalis
TCCTCCACTAAGGCCTAGATTAAATCAGATCAAGCGTTAACTGGCAATAGCCGACACCCACATAGCTGATGTTTTGGCAGTGTTGAAGGTGTAACTGTGTTGGAGCTGTCAAATTGGTGAGCAGGTGCTCTTGATCATTGTCACGAAGCCACACCCGTCCCATTTCGTTAGTAGTTCAGAACAAAAAAAGTGTAGGCTATATATAAAGAATGACGCTCAAATTGAAAATCATTAAACAAAATAATGAGCATTTCTATCAGCGTAATAGAGGTATAGATTACATCTCACATTTCAGTGTTTTTAACATGGCTGCATGGGATTTCTCTTAATGCGACTTCGTGCAGCCAATGGCAATGTCATCTTTAGGTATAATGCCAGGAGCCGGTTGTGGACTCCACCACCAAAACAACCTCTCTGCAGACGTCGGCTAAAGCGAATCGGATTGAATAGAGCCCTAAGAGTCACATGCAACACACGCAGAATGATGCACACAAACAAACAAATGCACAGTAGGCCTATATGATGTACCATATCTCAGTTACCGATTAGCCTCTGGCCACACACAACATCCTCAAACTCTACCAATGTTTCATGTTACTGTCTCAAATGTGGGTGATATTTTTACCATCTTTAACAGGAAAAGTATTTCTGAATTCTACACCACTATGGTGACTAATGTTGAGCAGGCCCCTCCTTCAGCTGTCAAGAAATATGGTGAGAAATAAGACTGCAGGGTTAGACATTGGGAAACGTTTGCTGACATTTCTGTTTTTCCACTTAAGGTAGAACTCTGCCAAACCGTGGAACAGTGACACCTCCTAAAAACCCACATCCACTGCTGACGTTTACATGTCTGACAGACTATTTTACCATCTCTACTGCCTAAGAGAGTGTGGAGGTTTTCAAAGGGGAAATGAATACATTTTCCAAAGGAAACTGAATATGTTCGCCGACCATTGCCCTTCACCGTACCAAAGTTGAGAGGCTCTTTTCGATGATCTAGGCCTACATGTTAAAGTAGCTTGAGCTCACTGAGTCGTCTCTAAAGAGTCATTATGTAAAACCCAGAGAGAAGAGCTGTGAACCTGAAGGTGATGTGTAAACTCAGCAGTCAGAGGTGTCTTCAGGGCAGTTCAGTTGCGGAGTCACGTTCCTTTGGCAGTCCAGACATCAGGCACAGTACTGAACCTAATTAGGCAATTTAGACAGACAGGATCCCACTCCCACACCATGACCTGTCTGTCCCCACGTCTACTCAGCTATGTCTGAACTTTCTCTCCCCTTACCTGTACTAGACATCTCTCTCTCTCTCTCTCTCTCTCTCTCTCTCTCTCTCTCTCTCTCTCTCTCTCCTCTCTCTCTCTCTCTCTCTCTCTCTCCTCTCTCTCTCTCTCTCCTCTCTCTCTCTCTCTCTCTCTCTCTCTCTCTCTCTCTCTCTCTCTCTCTCTCTCTCTCTCTCTCTCTATATATATATATATATATATATATATATATATATATATATTTCTCTCTCTCTCTCACACACACACACTTCTCCACGTCTCCCTCTACACAATTACCCCTCCAGCGATGATAGGATTATGTCTGACGTGTTTAAGGAAGTGCTTTGGCAGCAGCAGATAGAGGAGGTAGGCAATAAAACACCACACACACACACACACACACACACACACACACACACACACACACACACACACACACACACACACACACACACACACACACACACACACACACACACACACACACACACTATTACAGGCTTCAGTCAGTAACCTTGTACCAGGCAGGTTTGGACGGCACATCTGTCTGTCAAGCCCAAAGTGAAATGAATCTGTGTGTAAAGCGAGGAGAGGATGAGAAAGTGGGAAAGAGTGTTTTCGTTATCGTTACAGGTGTCAGGCAGGATGACAGAAGGGGATTGTACTGTTGGTAAACTGATCACTGCTGTTTGATTTGGGTGTAGAATTGTCAAGGCTTAGTTAGCAGGAAGAGTCAGGACAGGACAGTTGGAGGAGGGAGACAGGAAGGTAAGCTGATGCTGCCTGGTGAGAGTGTGTGTGTGTGTGTGTGTGTGTAATGTGTGTGTGTGTGTGTGTGTGTGTGTGTGTGTGTGTGTGTGTGTGTGTGTGTGTGTGTGTGTGTATGTGTGTGTGTGTGCGATCTTCACTTGTCTGGTGTTCACCTAGCAACGTCCCTCCCTGCCAAGAACATGACAAACGATAATGTCAGGGGAGAGATAAAAAATAACATATTGTACAATACACCACTAGCTCCTAGCTTAGCACGATCCAGCTCCATGGGTCCCATCTTGTATTTCACAACAATAAAATAACTGAATTCCACAAAAATTACATAATTGCTGGGTAGTTTTCCTAATGATGACTTTGGGGTTAAATGATAAAATAGAAAAAGTCAGGATAGGCAGGGAATTCTCAAAAGTCTCTACTTTGGCAACCTGGCAGACGAAAACTATTACCACAGAAACCAAAGAAGACACATGGGGGATAGAGCGAGAGAGGGAGGGAGAGAGCAATATTCCAAACCCAACCCAACCCTTGCCGATAGATAATTGTAGACAAGCAAGTCCAAAAGAGGGGTGTCTACTACTCCTCTGCTCCTCTACTCTGTACATCTGACATCCTGTTGCTTTCAGAGGGGGTTTTATCCCAGAGAGGGAGAACAATTGGCAGAAACTGGAGCAGCAGGACTTGAAGAGGGCTCTCTATATACCCGCTGCTTTGAACTCTACTACAACATGTTCCAACGCATTACCCTTCTGCTAACCCTGGAGGTGTGCTTTTATACAGTTGTGGAGTTGATTCAGTTAGTGAAGTTTTATATGAAGTCATGGACCTATAAATCAAAGTTATATGACACGGGAAATAGAGAGTTGAAAATATTTTCTTCAAAGTAGTTAAAATGTCCTTTGAAATGTTTGCTGAATCACTAACAGGTGTTTTGATTTATAATGTCTTGTTTTTAATTGATGAAATGAGATGTGAAATGTACGAACGTGGAAGGAGATCAGTTTATATTAGCTGTTGTATATGCACATTAGAAGACGGTGTTCTGCATAGGATACATGAAAAAATATATACCCAACATTTTCTTTCCTCCAATGCATGTTTTCTGACATGGAACACCTGTGGGAGAACATTGTAAAGGACCCCTCATGTAATTTAACCAATCATGTAGCTTTATAAATAATATGCCAGGAAAGAATTAGCCGGAAGCCTGAGTATACCCAAGGCACTTTCCCCTCAAATCACGCCTGTGATTTCGTATTTTGAAATATATTTCCAGATGCCTAGAGTTGAACATTTTACTGTCTATGGGTTCAACAAAAATGTCTCCTTCAAGAAATCTCTTTCACCTTATAAAGTCACTTGCTGCTCCCTTATAACGACTCATGTTCGTTTGACAATAAAAACCAATACAAGGTAGCTACATCATGCACCTTCAACATGGACGAGCTGTAGGACAGCACCAATTTAGTGCACTACTTTTGACAATAGCCCTATGGGTGTCCCCATATTGATGTCCATTCTCTCCTTCAGCTGTTGTCCTCTACATTTCCAATAGATGAAATCAATCAGATCCTTAGGGACGGTCGTCTGATTTTGAACATTCTGTTGTGATAGATTCAGAGGGTTCTTCAGTACTGGTAGCCTTTTTATTTTTATTTTTTATTTTATTTTAAATTTTATCCCATTTTCTCCCCAATTTTTCGTGGTATCCAATCGCTAGTAATTACTACCTTGTCTCATCGCTACAACTCCCGTACGGGCTCGGGAGAGACGAAGGTCGAAAGCCATGCGTCCTCCGAAGCACAACCCAACCAGCCGTACTGCTTCTTAACACAGCGCGCCTCCAACCCGGAAGCCAGCCGCACCAATGTGTCGGAGGAAACACCGTGTACCTGGCCCCCTTGGTTGGCACGCACTGCGCCCGGCCCGCCACAGGAGTCGCTGGAGCGCGATGAGACAAGGATATCCCTACCGGCCAAACCCTCCCTACCCCGGACGACGCTATGCCAATTGTGCGTCGCCCCACGGACCTCCCGGTCGCGGCCGGCTGCGACAGAGCCTGGGCGCGAACCCAGAGACTCTGGTGGCGCAGTTAGCACTGCGATGCAGTGCCCTAGACCACTGCGCCACCCGGGAGGCATACTGGTAGACTCTTAAAAATGAAGTTGCAAGTTGGAACCAAATAAGGTTCTTATGAGCGTTGTCGTAGGGGAATCATTTTAAGGGTCTCTGAAGAACCATAAATGTGATGGTTCTTTAAAGAACCATATACAAATGCTAAACCAGAAATGTTTCAACTTTACAGTACCAGAATTGAATTGCACCGCTGCAGGGTCTAAAGCCTTATTTGCATATTTCTCAGGGTGCCGTTCAAGTTAATATTAGAGTTACCAGCACCACCCATGACTGTGTTTGCAAGAGAAAGAGACATGATTGTTGCATTGTTGCAATCTTTTTTGTCCTGTGACCAAGTGAGATCTAAGTAAATACACTGCTCAAAATAATAAAGGGAACACTTAAACAACACAATGTAACTCCAAGTAAATCACACTTCTGTGAAATCAAACTGTTCACTTAGGAAGCAACACTGATTGACAATACATTTCACATGCTGTTGTGCAAATGGAATAGACAAAAGGTGGAAATTATAGGCAATTAGTAAGACACCCCCAAAAAAGGAGTGATTCTGCAGGTGGTGACCACAGACCACTTCTCAGTTCCTATGCTTCCTGGCTGATGTTTTGGTCACTTTTGAATGCTGGTGGTGCTCTCACTCTAGTGGTAGCATGAGACGGAGTCTACAACCCACACAAGTGGCTCCGGTAGTGCAGTTCATCCAGGATGGCTCATCAATGCGAGCTGTGGCAAAAAGGTTTGCTGTTTCTGTCAGCGTAGTGTCCAGAGCATGGAGGCGCTACCAGGAGACAGGCCAGTACATCAGGAGACGTGGAGGAGGCCATAGGAGGGCAACAACCCAGCAGCAGGACCGCTACCTCCGCCTTTGTGCAAGGAGGTGCACTGCCAGAGCCCTGCAAAATGACCTCCAGCAGGCCACAAATGTGCATGTGTCTGCTCAAACGGTCAGAAACAGACTCCAGGAGGGTGGTATGAGGGCCCGACGTTCACAGGTGGGGGTTGTGCTTACAGCCCAACACCGTGCAGGACGTTTGGCATTTGCCAGAGAACACCAAGATTGGCAAATTCGTCACTGGCGCCCTGTGCTCTTCACAGATGAAAGCAGGTTCACACTGAGCACATGAGCACATGTGACAGACGTGACAGAGTCTGGAGACGCCGTGGAGAACGTTCTGCTGCCTGCAACATCCTCCAGCATGACCGGTTTGGCAATGGGTCAGTCATGGTGTGGGGTGGCATTTCTTTGTGGGGCCGCACAGCCCTCCATGTGCTCGCGAGAGGTAGCCTGACTGCCATTAGGTACTGAGATGAGATCCTCAGACCCCTTGTGAGACCATATGCTGACACATGCACATTTGTGGCCTGCTGGAGGTCATTTTGCAGGGCTCTGGCAGTGCACCTACTTGCACAAAGGTGGAGGTACCGGTCCTGCTGCTGGGTTGTTGCCCTCCTACGGCCTCCTCCACGTCTCCTGATGTACTGGCCTGTCTCCTGGTAGCGCCTCCATGCTCTGGACACTACGCTGACAGACACAGCAAACCTTTTTGCCACAGTTCGCATTGATGTGCCATTCTGGATGAACTGCACTACCTGAGCCACTTGTGTGGGTTGTAGACTCCGTCTCATGCTACCACTAGAGTGAGAGCACCGCCAGCATTCAAAAGTGACCAAAACATCAGCCAGGAAGCATAGGAACTGAGAAGTGGTCTGTGGTCACCACCTGCAGAATCACTTCTTTTTTGGGGGTGTCTTACTAATTGCCTATAATTTCCACCTTTTGTCTATTCCATTTGCACAACAGCATGTGAAATTTATTGTCAATCAGTGTTGCTTCCTAAGTGGACAGTTTGATTTCACAGAAGTGTGATTGACTTGGAGTTACATTGTGTTGTTTAAGTGTTCCCTTTATTTTTTTGAGCAGTGTATATTGTCATTGAAATTCATTTATTTTAAGACAATACAACACATAAACTACTGATCAAAAGCTTTACACCTATTCATAACAAGGGTTTTTCTTAAGTTGTATTATTTTATTCATTGTAGAATAATAGTGAAGACATCAAAACTATGAAATAACACATATGGAATCATGTAGTAACCACAAAAGTTTTAACCCCCTTTGCCTTGATGACAGCTTTGCACACTCTTAGCATTCTCTCAATTGCTAAACCTGGAATGCTTTTCCAACAGTCTTGAAGGAGTTCCCACATATGCTGAGCTCTTGTTGACTGCTTTTCCTTCACACTGCGGTCCGACTTGTCCCAAACCATCTCAATTAGGTGGAGGTTGGGGGATAGTGGAGGCCAGGTCATCTGATGCAGCACTCCATCACTCTCCTTCTTGGTAAAGTAGATCTTACACAGTCTGGAGGTGTGTTGGGTCATTGTCCTGTTGAAAAACAAATGATAGTCCCACTAAGCACAAACCAGATGGGATGGCGTATCGCTGCAGAATGCTGTGGTAGCCATACTGGTTAAGTGTGCCTTGAATTCTAAATCAATCACAGATAGTTTCACCAGCAAAGCACACCCACACCATCACACCTCAACCCTCCATGCTTTACGGTGGGAAATACACATGCGGAGATCATCCTTTCACCCACACCGAGTCTCACAAAGACACGGCGGTTGGAATCAAAAATCTCCAATTTGGACTACAGATCAAAGGACAAATTACCACCGGTCTAATGTCCATTGCTCGTGTTTCTTGGACCAAACAAGTCTCTTCTTATTATTGGTGTCCTTTAGTAGTAGTTTATTTGCAGCAATTCGACCACAAAGGCCTGATTCACACAGTCTACTCTGAAAAGTTGATGTTGAGATGTGTCTGTTACTTGAACTCTGTGAAGCATTTATTTTGGCTGCAATTGCTGATGCTGGTAACTCTAATGAACTTATCATCTTTAGCAGAGGTAACTCTGTGGCAGTTCTCATGAGAGCCAGTACTTGATGGTTTTTGCAACTGCACTTGAATAAACTTTCAAAGTTCTTGAAATGTTCCGGATTGACTGACCCTCACATGTTAAAGTAATGATGGACTGCCATTGCTCTTTGCTTATTTGAGCTGTTATTGCCATAATATGGACTTGGTCTTTTACCAAATAGGGCTATCTTCTGTATATCCCCCTACCTTGTCACAACACAACTGATTGGCTCAAACACATTAAGAAGGAAACAAATACCACAAATGAACTTTTAACAAGACACATCTGTTAATTGAAATGCATTCCAGGTGACTACCTCATGAAGCTGGTTGAGAGAATGCCAAAAGTGTGCAAAGCTGTCATCAAGGCAAAGGGTGGCTATTTGAAGAATCTGAAATATAACATATATTTTGATTTGTTTAACACTTTTTTGGTTACTGCATGATTCCAAATGTGTCATTTCATAGTTTTGATGTCTGCACTAGTATTCTACACTGTAGAAAATAATAAAAATAAAGAAAAACCCTTGAATGAATAGGTGTTATAAAACTTTTGACTGGTAGTGAATTTCATAAGGCCTTTTTTTGAGGGCATAGTTTTACCTTACTACAGTGGCCTGAAACTCATGGTTTACAGGCCACATTAGGCCTGCAAGTCACATTATTATGGTTTGCAAAGTGATGTGTAATTCCTATTGGAACCCAGCCAGAGTGGGGAGATCCAATATTTGGAGTTTTTATTCACCGGCAATCTCCGTTTCGAATGACTGCCAGGGTTGGGAAGACTGCAATATGAGACTACCTTAAACATATAAACTGGAACAACCATTTCAGTAATGGGTGCAATAAGTCCACTTAACTGATTGAAATAGTTGTTATTTAGATGTTTCATCATTTCATCATTAATAAAGATTATATGTAAAAAACAAAAGGACTAAAATCCAGTGTTTTTATGTCGAACAGTTAAAAAAAATATTTCAGTCATCTATAATATTGGGATGCAAACTGAAATTTGAATATGTTTCCACTCTATATCTAACGTGTTTGAGGTGTATACTTTTGTTTCAATGTAGATTTGTTTAAGACTACCAAGAATCATTATATGTGACCTTGATTTAGACCACTGCAGTAAAAGGTTATTAAACAATCAACCTGCAATAGAGCATGCTGAGAAATATGATAGTGATGGGGGTGGTTTTGGTTCAAATCTGGTTATTAACAGCAACACCGGGATTATTTTACACCACTGAGTGTTAATTCAACTCTTTACAGTGTTCATTTAAATCCTGAATCAACACTAGAAATGTTACACTGAAAAATCAACACCAGTTAACACTGGCCAATTTACTGTCTGCTATGAAAGTGACGCATCGGCAGGCTTCCATACATTTCAAGAACCTTTTAGAGTTCTGAAGAACAGTGCATGTCATGTCAAGAACCCCACTATTAAGTCAAAGGTGCTTTATTGGGCAAGAGTTCTCCAAGCAAGGAACCTTAAGAGCTGAGGACGAACGATTTAAGAACCTTTTTTTTTCAGTATAGTACTAACGACTAATGCTGCTGCTGCTGCTGTTGCTAATAACACCACTACGGCTAGTTTTTACAGTGGTTCTGTTGTACTTACAGTAAGCCAGTTTAAATCAAATCTAATTGCATGCTGTGGAAGGGAGCTATGTTGTAATATAGCAAACGTTTAATGGCTGATATTCTTGGCCTTTTATTTTATATTTTGATTTATTTTTTAATAGTAATAGATTGTGGTTCTGGGTAAATACCGCAGGCCTCAGATCAGAAGTGTGTGTGTGTGTTCCCAACCTCTTTCAGCAGCAGGCTAAAATAAGTCCTGGTTTGTTATGGCTGGGTGAGACCCAAACCGTGGCCTGTCTCTCTCTCTGCTCTGTGGTTAGAGGACCAATCCTGTAATTTCTAAATATAACTCCAAACATACTACCTCATCTTCAGTCTTTTGCCATCATACACAGTTTGGCATCTAAGCTCTTTCGTTTTCTTTTCATTTTGAACAAATGTCCTTGGGAACTTTTATTTTTTTAACAAAATTAATATACTGTTCTTAAGGTACGGTGCAATTGCAAAAATATAATACCAGGTTGATCAAATTTAAATACATTTCCTTATACTTTTTAGATTTCTAATATGACCAACTTGTGGAAGAGCAGCACTCCAGAAGAACCGTCTATGATAAAAGTGAGTGACCTTCTGACAAATATGTTATGCTGTTTCCCACCACCTGCTACTTTAATGATGTGGCATGTGGATATAATATATACAAGAGAGGGGGTCTGATGTCATACCTAGCTGTATCCAAGCATTCACTTCAACACCTCTTCACATGTATCTCCTCAGACATGGAGTGTGTGTGTGTGTGCGTGTGTGTGAGAGAGAAAGGGTACAGTACAGTACAACTGCTTGTTTATTATCTAGTTCACTTGCTTTGACAATGTTAACATATGCTTCCCATGCCAATAAAGCCCTTAAATTGAATTGAATTGAATTGAGAGAGAAAGAGAGAGGAGCTAGAGAGAAGAAGGGAGAGAGAATTCACTCAGCAATAAGATGGGAGAAGAAGCCTTGCACTACAGATTGAATCTGGCTGATGCGTGTTAAACGGCTTGGCCCCTGGAATCAGAAATAATCATTCCCAGACAGTTTCCCTCAGAAAGTAAACGAGTGGAGGAGCGCTAAGACGCTGAATGGAAAAAGACACTATCCAAACAGTGGTCTACTGCAGCCTCCCTCCCCAACTTTCTCTCTTTCTCTCCCTCCTTCTCTCCTGTGCACCTGTCATCAATGGACCACAATGTTTTTGAACAATCGCTGCTAATTTGCCATCTGGTTGGTGTCCCTTTGTTGTGTGGCGGGGGGGTGTGAGGCATTGTGCCGGAGTCATTAAGGAGTCCTGTCAGGGAGCCACCGGTCTGGACTGAGGAGGAGACAGAGACAGGGGAAGAGAAGGAGGAACTGAAGGACTCGATTGAAGAGAATACAGGGGGCTGTCCTGTCTCTTTCTCTCCTTTCCTCTCTGGCTGATTGCTGGTCTGGACTGAAGAGGAGACAAGGGAAGGGAAAGAGAGACAGGAAAAGTGGAGGAACATGTGGCGGCTAGAGGACCACAAGCATCAGCAGAATCCCACTGTATTACTCTGCTAAGTCCCCTCCCTCAACGTACTCTTCCTACCCCTAGCTGTCTGTCCTTATTCATGGGAATGTGCAGTGATTTTACTGATGTCACTGAACTTGAACAAGTGACAGAGTTTTGGCACCTCTCTCTCTGCCCCCCCCCCCCCCCCCCCCCCCGTTCCCGCTCTATCACTCTGACAAGACTAAGGTGATGATGAGGTGCTGTGATTCAGCCGACAAATCAATAGGACTTTCTCACCTCTGAGTAATGCTGCCTCATATACTGTAGGTGTAGAATATGAAATAGAGAAGGGGCCCTAGGGTACAGTACAGTACAACTGCTGTAGTCAAAAATGAGGGGTGGAAATTTTGGGACTAGTGTTCCATCTGGGCCTATATAGGGTAACATACTTTATCAAGCCTGATTGGACAGACTGACTTCATGGCTAGGTTCATGGCTAATGCCTGCTTAGGGCGCGTCTACTTGTTATTAAGGCTATTTGTTTTTTAAATATCTGGAATTTGCTGAACCAGTAAGAAAAATACACTGAAAAAGAAAAAGAAAAAGATTGAACATTAGTACACTTTCATTTTAATGTTGAAAACAGACCTTTACAGAGTTTTTTTAATTGATTAAGGCCAAATATGTATCTCTTGAAATATTTGGTATCTAACTTTTTCTGCCCACTCCACCACAAGTAGAATATTTTCCCAAACAAACTTACATCCTTGTATAAAAAAATATAATACCTATATATATTTTTTGAACACTTTTGCAAAGTTTGTGAATTATTTATTGTCAGCGTCAGTTTTCTGAATAAACTTTTAGGTATTTCAAACTTAACCATAATGTTTTATTCAAAATATGATTATTGTATTGATGGTGTTAGGCTAGTACCTCAAGGGCAATACATCTAATGTTTTAACTCTGAACCACATGCAGTACTGTGGTAATTAATTGAATGGGTATCCATTCCTAACAGTTGCATTAATAAATATCATATCAGACCAAAGAGCATTGTTTTTACATAACAAATGTATGCGATCAATTATTGAAAAAAAAACTGATTCAGGTAACCATGAAAAAATTATCACTGAAATCAGACTTGTTAAAGGTCCAATACAGCCATTTGTATCTCAATATCAAACCATTTCTGGGTAACAATTAAGTACCTTAACTTGTTTTCAATTAAAATTGTCAAAAATAAACAAAAATAGCTTCTGACCAAAGAGCAATTTCTCAAGCAAGAATTTTGCTAGGACTGTCTGGCAGTGGTCTGAGTGGAGAAGGGAAAACAGAAAAATAGCTGTTATTGGCAGAGAGGTTTAGAACTCTTTTTCTTATTGGTCTATTCACTAATTGACCACCCCTGGTGATGTCACCAGTTAGGCCAAAACTCCATCCCCACCAAAACAGGCTTGTAACAGTCCTGACCTGTTTTATGTTGTTTTTTATGTGTTTATGGTCAGGGCATGTGTTTTGGGTGGGCAGTCTATGTTATCTGTTTCTATGTTGGTTTTGGGTTACCTGGTATGGCTCTTGATTAGAGGCAGGTGGTTTGCGTTTTCCTCTAATTAAGAGTCATATTTAGGTAGGGCGTTCTCACTGTTTGTTTGTGGGTGATTGTCTCCTGTGATGTCTCTCGTGTTTTCGATGTATATTCACATTCGGGACTGTTTGGCTGTTCGTGCGTTTAGATGTAACGTTCCTGTCCGTGAGTTAACGTTTAGTGATGTGAGTTTATGTTCAGGTTTCGTTCTACGTCGTTTTGTTATTTTGTAAGTTTGTTAAAGTGTTTGTTTTCGTGTTGCCATCTTCATCGTTGTTATAAAATAAAAGATGGCTTATTTCCCGCAAACCGCATTTTGGTCTGAAGATCCTTCTCTCCTCACCTCATCCGAGGATGAGGAGAGCGACAGCTTTAACAGAATCACCCACCACGCTAAGACCAAGCGGTATGGGAATGCTCTACGGAGCAACAAGGACTCCTGGACTTGGGAGGAGATCCTGGACGGTAGAGGACCTTGGGCTCAACCAGGGGAATATCGCCGTCCAAAGGAGGAGTTGGAAGCAGCGAAGGCTGAGAGGCGCTGGTATGAGGAGGCAGCGCGACGACGCGGTTGGGAGCCCGTGAGTCAGACCAAAAAATTTCTTGGGGGGGGGCACACGAGGAGTGTGGCAAAGCCGGGTAGGATACCCGAGCCAACTCCCCGTGCTTACCGTGGAGGTAGAAGGCGTCGTACTGGTAAGACACCGTGTTATGCGGTAAAGCGCACGGTGTCCCCAGTACACGTGCTTAGCCCAGTGCGGGCTATTCCACCTTGCCGCACTGGGAGGGCTAGGTTGGGCATCGAGCCGGATGTCATGAAGCCGGCCCAACGTATCTGGCCTCCAGTACGTCTCCTCGGGCCGGCGTACATGGCACCAGCCTTACAGGTGGTGTCCCCGGTTCGCCTGCATAGGCCAGTGCGGGCTATTCCACCTCGCTGCACTGGCAGGGCTACGGGGATCATTCAACCTGGTAGGGTTGGGGAGGCTCGGTGCTCAAGAGCACGTGTCCTCTTTCACGGTCCGGTAGACCCGGTGCCACCTCCATGTACCAGTCCTCCGGTGGCAGCCCCCCGTACCAGGCTGTCTCTCCGGGTTCTCTCTCCTGCTGTTTCCTCCTCTCCAGCGCAGCCAGTGCCTAGACCACGCACCAGGCTGTCTCTCCTTCTCCTTCCTACAGATCCATCCGTCTCCCCAGCACCATCTGAGCCATCCGTCTCCCCAGCGCCATCTGAGCCATCCGTCTCCCCAGCGCCATCTGAGCCATCCGTCTCCCCAGCGCCGTCTGAGCCATCCGTCTCCCCAGCGCCGTCTGAGCCATCCGTCTGCCATGAGCCTGCAAAGCCGCCCGTCTGTCATGAGCCTGCAAAGCCGCCCGTCTGCCATGAGCCTACAGAGCCGTCCGCCAGACAGGAGCCGCTAGAGCCGCCCGCCAGACAGGAGCCGCTAGAGCCGCCCGCCAGACAGGATCTGCCAGAGCCGCCAACCAGACAGGATCTGCCAGAGCCGCCAACCAGACAGGATCTGCCAGAGCCGCCAACTAGACAGGATCTGCCAGAGCCGCCAACCAGACAGGATCTGCCTGAGCCAGAGCCGTCCAGCCGGGACCTGCCAGAGCCGTCCAGCCGGGACCTGCCAGAGCCGTCCAGCCGGGACCTGCCAGAGCCGTCCAGCCGGGACCTGCCAGAGCCGTCCAGCCAGGACCTGCCAGAGCCGTCCAGCCAAGACCTGCCAGAGCCGTCCTGCTATGACCTGCCAGAGCCGTCCAGCCAGGACCTGCCAGAGCCGTCCAGCCAGGACCTGCCAGAGCCGTCCAAACAGGACCTGCCAGAGTTCCTCAGCCAGGACCCGCCAGAGTCCTTCAGCCGGGATCTGCCCCTTGTCCCGGTGCTGCCCCTTGTCCCGGTGCTGCCCCTTGTCCCGGTGCTGCCCCTTGTCCCGGTGCTGCCCCTTGTCCCGGTGCTGCCCCTTGTCCCGGTGCTGCCCCTTATTCCGGTGCTGGTCCTTACCCTGGTGCTGCCCCTTGTTCCGGTGCTGCCCCTTGTCCCGGTGCTACCCCTTGTCCCGGTGCTACCCCTTGTCCCGGTGCTGCCCCTTGTCCCGGTGCTGGCTGTTTATTTAGGGGAAGGTAGTTTTAGGGTGGTCAGTGGAAGGGGTAGACAGAAGAGGGGAGTGACTATGGTGGTGTGGGGAGAGCGTCCTGAGCCGGAGCCACCACCGTGGTCAACTGCCCACCCAGACCCTCCCCTGGACTTTGTGCTGGTGCGCCCGGCGTTCGCACCTTGAGGGGGGGGTTCTGTAACAGTCCTGACCTGTTTTATGTTGTTTTTTATGTGTTTATGGTCAGGGCATGTGTTTTGGGTGGGCAGTCTATGTTATCTGTTTCTATGTTGGTTTTGGGTTACCTGGTATGGCTCTTGATTAGAGGCAGGTGGTTTGCGTTTTCCTCTAATTAAGAGTCATATTTAGGTAGGGCGTTCTCACTGTTTGTTTGTGGGTGATTGTCTCCTGTGATGTCTCTCGTGTTTTCGATGTATATTCACATTCGGGACTGTTTGGCTGTTCGTGCGTTTAGATGTAACGTTCCTGTCCGTGAGTTAACGTTTAGTGATGTGAGTTTATGTTCAGGTTTCGTTCTACGTCGTTTTGTTATTTTGTAAGTTTGTTAAAGTGTTTGTTTTCGTGTTGCCATCTTCATCGTTGTTATAAAATAAAAGATGGCTTATTTCCCGCAAACCGCATTTTGGTCTGAAGATCCTTCTCTCCTCACCTCATCCGAGGATGAGGAGAGCGACAGCCTTAACAAGGCTGAAATTTCAGGCGGTCTTTTCAAACAGCTCTTACACTAAAAGGGTATTATCATAGTTTTCACAATTTCACAGTATTATTCTAACCTCATAGTTTGGAATATATTTAAAACACAGGAAATCACATTTTTGACTGCACTGGGCCTTTAGATATTTGACTCACAACTCATTAATCAGTTATTGTCTGAATTATTGACAAACTGGTTCATTTTCTTTGACCCTAAAAAGACCAGATAAGATTCATGTTATAGTCAGTGTTTAGTTTCATGACGTAAATATAAACATTCCAAATTATGCCAGTTGCGTATGTTAATTTTCACATTTCATAACTTATTGAATTTGCATATCTCAACTTAAGTAGCGTACAAAAACATAACATGTACATTGCAGCAGGCCAATCTTTACAGTCATCTGTGAGCTGTTAATTGTCATGGTATGATTATCCTGTTTCAATTTGGTATTTTTTCATGTTGCAACATTCCTGTCACTTCGATAGATGCAAGACAAGCAATTTTCACAAAAGTTTGAGACATCCACTGCCTGGCAAACATAAACATCCATGTCACATTAAATATATATGTCATTCGCAAAATATTGATGAACATCACTTGAATAATACAAACAACTACAAATGTCACTCTGGTCCTCACATGCGCACCACCCAATACAGGCATGGACAGTGGAAAGAAACAACAGAACAATCTTCATGTCTATTCACTGATTTAATTGGCGTGTAGACATGTGATGCACCATGCTGACAGGGATTAAAGAAGGGAAAAGAACCGTCCTAGATCTGGATTTTGACACCCTTCCATTGTTAATGAATGTTAGTTACATCTGTTTCCTGACACCCTTATTGTGGAGATGTGAAGGAGGCCCATTCTGATCCCTATCCTAATAAAGGGATCGGAATTAAATTGCATCCCTCTGTATACGACGCAGAGGTTTTTGCTTGAACTAAAAATCGATTCTAAGTGTCCTCCCTCCCTTGTCTATTTTGTTTTTAGTGATGGCACATCTGTCATTTGAGATGAAACCCCCTAAGAAAGTAGCTAAGTGGAGAGAAATAAGACTACAGATCAAGTCTGCACTCAAATAGTGGTCTACTCAAAAGTAGTGCACTAAATAGGTAATGGGGTGTCATTTGGGATGCAGACAATGACTGTAAGGCAATGAAAGGAGTCAGACAACACAATTAAGCTAGTCTTGCAGTCTCCCTCCATGACCCCATTCATTTTAATAATGGCATGATAGGATAGTCTACGCAGCACATCCTGAGGCTCAGCACAATAACACATTATGCTGTTGTGTTTTGTTGTCTTGTCTTGCTGTATCAGGTTTTTAACACAACACTCTGCGTTTCCTGGATACTCTTCTTTCCCTAGTTAACCCTCCTGTATGCTAATTAGACAAAAAAAGACTTGGGATGCTTCTCGTAATGGCACCCAATTCCCTATATAGTGCACTACTTTTGACCAGGACTCACTACATAGGGAATAGGGTGCCATTGGGGATGTAGACACTGTCTAAGGAAGATGTGATGAGGGATTCACATACTGTAGCCTACAGTACACCTGTCCAAATATCTTAGACATTCAATCAAACATAATAACTTCATATTGAGGTAAATTATGAAGTTAATGCAGGAAGTCTGTAAACATAACCTAGATAAGCAGTAACACCCTCATGCCAACAAGTCAGGCAGATTTGCATTGACAATGACTTATGTCAATAGTATACTTATTAGAGGTGTCACATTCAATTATCTACGCAGTGACAGCAATGGTTATTTGCTTAATGTATCAGACAGTCATTTCCTGATCACCTTACTTTGCATACAACACATGTATTACACAAGTGATTATTCACTGAATAGCAAATCGCCCATGTTCCTCCCCTAGGTATTTAGTAAAAGCTTCCTTTCCTGAGTAACACAGCAGCTCATAGAGAGACATAGCCTGACACAACAGAGCCACTGTAGGTCTTCAGTGATACAGAAACGGTCACTTATGACTACCATGATACTAGCTATGGCCTGGCGTCAATTCAGAGAGAATCTAGGGGAGAATCTCTTCATAATTTCTGCTGTTTCTGACGTTACTGGTGATTTACAGTGTTCACACATTGTATATAGTAGTCCCGTGTAGCTCAGTTGGTAGAGAATGGCGTTGTCAGGGTTGTGGGTTTGATTACCATTGGGACCAGTACAAAAAAATGTATGCACTCACTACTGTAAGTCGCTCTGGATAAGAGCATCTGCTAAATGACTAAAATGTAAATAGAGTCAGTCTAGGGCTAGGCTATGATTTAAGGCAGGCCTTGCATACACACACTGTGAAGATCGAGTCAGTCTGTGGTATGATTTAAGGTTTTCGCCTTATGGCCCAATGTGTGGACTGTTTACATGGTGTATCCTGGCTGGTGGTCTCTGGTCTAAACACTCACCAGACCTGTTTAGACACATCTGAGAACCAAGACCATCTAATCAATCTCACGATTTATCTAAATAAACCAGGATCACGAATAGTGGGTTGAACTGGCTTTAAGGAAGCAATCATTAACAGAGGTGATTTGGTACCTTTGGACTAACTTTATTTGGACCCTCAGGGTTTCTACACAATGCAGTGTATATTGGATTTGTTTACACCCCACTAGCACACAAAGACCCCCTCCATGGGTGGTGAGAGAGGGAGGGCCAGAGCCAGGGATCATAGGTCCATTTGCTGATTGAGGGACTGAAGGGGTTGAGGCTAGAGTGCTTCCCAAATGGCATCCTATACCCTATATAGTGCACTACTTTTGACCAGAGCTCTATGAGCCCTGGTCTAAGTAGTGCACTACATTGGGAATAGGGTTCTAATTGGGATGCAAGAAGGGATTGAAAGGGCTGAGGGTAGAGTTCCACCCTCCACAGTCAGACAGACAAGGCTTCACGCAGGGCCGACAGAAGAAACAAGGCGCTAAGTTAACTGCTCACCACTAATCCAAGACTTTTCAGCTTAACTCTTAAATTGATGTCAATCTTCTACACACCAACGTATGCAAATGAAGACAACTTCTTAGATTTAGACAGACTGGGAGATGGGATTAGGTACACGGGCAAAATTATGACATGTGTGACGGTGTGACAATTAGATACAAGTAGAAGTATGACAATTAGTCATATATATATCAGAGAGTTGGATTCTCTTTTGGAGAATTTGCCTTGTGTTGTGATAGCTAGATCTGGGGAAAGTGAACTCCATGTGTACACTGAGCTGGACAAAAACCTTGTTCCATCTCTGACATTTCCATTGGATTAATACAAATATACATTTGAAGTGTGTAATAGTATCTTAAGTGTAGTACTAACTAAATATGTAACTCATTTGAACTTTGAACAAGTTCTTAAAAATGTATTCCTTTCTGGAGGCGTGCAGATGTAGGAATATGAAATCATATCAAAACATAATTCAGTAACTCTTTATCACGATTAACTCATTTAGGTGGCAATGTGAGAGAGAAGGCTGTGCACTGCAAAAAGGGAAATCTAAGTAAGCCTAAATATACACTGCTCAAAAAAATAAAGGGAACACTTAAACAACACAATGTAACTCCAAGTCAATCACACTTCTGTGAAATCAAACTGTCCACTTAGGAAGCAACACTGATTGACAATAAATTTCACATGCTGTTGTGCAAATGGAATAGACAAAAGGTGGAAATTATAGGCATTTAGCAAGACACCCCCAATAAAGGAGTGGCTCTGCAGATGGTGACCACAGACCACTTCTCAGTTCCTATGCTTCCTGGCTGATGTTTCTTTTCACTTTTGAATGTTGGCGGTGCTTTCACTCTAGTGGTAGCATGAGACGAAGTCTACAACCCACACAAGTGGCTCAGGTAGTGCAGTTCATCCAGGATGGCACATCAATGCGAGCTGTGGCAAAACGGTTTGCTGTGTCTGTCAGCGTAGTGTCCAGAGCATGGAGGCGCTACCAGGAGACAGGCCAGTACATCAGGAGACGTGGAGGAGGCCGTAGGAGGGAAACAACCCAGCAACAGGACCGCTACCTCCGCCTTTGTGCAAGGAGGAGCACTACCAGACCCCTGCAAAATGACCTCCAGCAGGCCACAAATGTGCATGTGTCAGCATATGGTCTCACAGGGGGTCTAAGGATCTCATCTCGGTACCTAATGGCAGTCAGGCTACCTCTGGCGAGCACATGGAGGGCTGTGCGGCTCCACAAAGAAATGCCACCCCACACCATGACTGACCCACCGCCAAACCGGTCATGCTGGAGGATGTTGCAGGCAGCAGAACGTTCTCCACGGCGTCTCCAGACTCTGTCACGTCTGTCACATGTACTCATGTGCTCAGTGTGAACCTGCTTTCATCTGTGAAGAGCACAGGGCGCCAGTGGCGAATTTGCCAATCTTGGTGTTCTCTGGTAAATGCCAAACGTCCTGCATGGTGTTGGGCTGTAAGCCCAACGGAGGTAGCGGTCCTGCTGCTGGGTTGTTGCCCTCCTACGACCTCCTCCATGTCTCCTGATGTACTGGCCTGTCTCCTGGTAGCGCCTCCATGCTCTGGACACTACGCTGACAGACACAGCAAACCGTTTTGCCACAGCTCGCATTGATGTGCCATCCTGGATGAACTGCACTACCTGAGCCACTTGTGTGGGTTGTAGACTCCGTCTCATGCTACCACTAGAGTGAAAGCACCGCCAGCATTCAAAAGTCACCAAAACATCAGCCAGGAAGCATAGGAACTGAGAAGTGGTCTGTGGTCACCACCTGCAGAACCATTCCTTTATTGGGGGTGTCTTGCTAATTGCCTATAATTTCCACCTTTTGTCTATTCCATTTGCACAACAGCATGTGAAATTTATTGTCAATCAGTGTTGCTTCCTAAGTGGACAGTTTGATTTCACAGAAGTGTGATTGACTTGGAGTTACATTGTGTTGTTTAAGTGTTCCCTTTATTTTTTTGAGCAGTGTATAAATATTTTGAGTCATTTGCAGATCATTTTGCTTATTTTAACCTAAAAAACTGCATAATACAGGAATTTATCTTATGTTAAGATAGCTTTCAAGATATTTCACCAAAATACGACGATTAAGGTAAAATATCTAGAAAGATATCTTGACATAAGATACATGTCTTTATTGAACCTTTTTAAAGTTAAAATAAGCTAAATTATCTGTTAATGACATTAGATAATTTAGCCTGGTATGAAAAAACAAGAAAAAAACGAATTTTAAGTGAATTATCACTCAATATAAGATATTTAGGCTTGCTTAGATTTCACTTGTTGCAGTGGGGTAGCTGTGTGCTGCAGTAGCAATGAGCTGCAGCCTGTAGAGAGCTGCTGGTTGGCGAAGAGCAGCTGGAGCAGGAGAGAGCTTAATAAGTTAAGGAGGCAAGGCTGTATGAACACAGCTTCAAGTAGATGTTAATTGGCGGGCCCCACTCCCACTAGTTGAACTTCCCCTCCTTTCCCTCCCTCCTCCACCTTCCATCCCTCCTTCCCTCTCTTTAAGAACAAATGGCACATTCCTCCCATCAGTTATCTGCTCTGCTGACAGCCCCAGTGGCCCGTGGAGAACCCCTCCTGCAACCTGTCCTCTCCAGGAGGGGGGCTGTTTACATAACACTGATTGGGAGCGCCTCACACTGACCTTTCACCCTCTTTCTCTCTCTCCCCATTCTCGCTCCCTCCCTTGCTCCCTCCCTCCCTCCCTCAAGCTAGTTCCACCCCTGCCCCTCCCCTCCTCCCCTTCCTTTCCGTTTCTCAATCCCTCTGGCTCCCTCGCTCTAGTTCCAATCCTCTCCCTCCTCTCCTCCCCCCACTCTCTCCCTCACCTTCCTCCCTCACTTTCCTCCCTCCCTCTTCCACTCCCTGTCCCTGTCCCTGTCCCTCCCCCACTCCACTCCCCCCCCACCTCCTCTTACCGCCTGGCCCTCTCCAGCCCACTACAGCGCCGGAGCGCTGGGCCAGCGGAAGCCCATGCATTAGGGATATAAATCAGTCATGATTTTTACAGGCCCTTCTTAAGGAGCTCCAAGGGCACTTGTGTGTTTCAGGGGTGAACTCAGCAGCGTCTGGCCCAGATTTGGAAGTTATTATTCAGCGGAAGAAGTGACTTTTGTTCTAGGGACTTGGGTAGTCGCTGGTGTGTGTGTGTGTGTGTGTGTGTGTGTGTGTGTGTGTGTGTGTGTGTGTGTGTGTGTGTGTGTGTGTGTGTGTGTGTGTGTGTGTGTGTGTGTGTGTGTGTGTGTGTGTGTGTGTGTGTGTGTGTGTGTGTTGTATGAAGCCCACTGAGTGAGTGGCCCCTGATTAAAGGGATTTACCGTTGCTTGGCGTGACGCTCCGTCTCATAAAATGGAAGGAAATGAGCAACACCCATAACTGATGACATCACTACTTGTTCAGGATTATAATACCTCCGCCTTATCAAATCCATTTAAATAGGCATTGCTCCAAGCAAATTGTCCTAATAACTCAAAACATTTCTAAATAATGATGACTGACATTCTTGGCATTAATACAATTTGATAATGTACCAAATTCTTATGTGACAAGATTGAACTTTTAGCCTGAAAGTGACCAGGAAGCCGATACGTTCCTTTTCTGAATAAAACGTTCCTATCCAGAAAGGGAGGGAAGCCAGAGGGGGAGAGAGAGTGAAAGTGCAAGCACAAGAGAGAGATGGAATGGGCGGGAGAAAGAGAGCGCATTGAGACAAAACTGTACATCGGCATGTTTTCTGTCAGGGGGGGCGGGTGGGGCAGGCGGAACGGTGCGTATGCTGCTTCTGATGTCTGGGGCCTGTGGTTGTCCCCAGCTGTGCAGGAGGCCTGTGGAACTTGTCACCACGTCAGGAGGCGGCTGCAGAGAGGCGGCTAATATCCCCCAACAGTGCCAGGCAGCGCCCGCCCGCCCAATAATCACTGCAGCGCACTGCACAGCGAGCCCAGCGGACGCACGGCACCGTCACCAACCAACGCCTTAACTACACACTCTCAGCTCAGTCTCTAAGTCTGTCTTTATACGGGCAGACAGATTCTGATCGTTTTCTTCGAATTAGTCTTTTGACCAATCAGATCAGCTCTTTTTCCCAAGTGATCAGCATTAGGCTGCCTGTGTAAACGCATAACTGATGATGTGTGTGTGTGTGTGTGTGTGTGTGTGTGTGTGTGTGTGTGTGTGTGTGTGTGTGTGTGTGTGTGTGTGTGTGTGTGTGAGAGTGTGTGAGAGTGTGTGTGTGACAGTTCGAGAGAGAGAGAGAGAGAGAGAGAGAGAATAAAAAAAGGAAGGGGGAGAGAGAGGATAGAGCGAGGGTCTGTGATGTAAAGTTGCAAGAGCACCTCTTGATAGAAGGACGTGATTGTTTTTACAATTAAACAGTTAAAAGACACATCAGTGTGTCTGCATGCCCTTCATTATCAGTCATATCAAAACATGGTCGATTAACAGACGTACTGAAGTGCGTGTGTGTGTGTGTGTACAGGAAGAATACTGCTTATGACATGTGTAGCAGCGTCTGGCCCAGATTTGGGAGTTATTATTTAGCGGAATAAATTACTTTTGTTCTGGGTACCTGGGTAGGCACTAGTGTGTGTGTGTATGTGTATGTGTGTGTCTGTGTGTGTGTGGCATGCGTGTGTGTGCATACTTGTGTGTGTGTGTGTTTGCGTGCCTTTGTGTGTGTGTCTGTATATAGGAGTAATATTGCTTATGGCATGTGTAGCAGATGGAATGAAGAACTGCGGTGCCCGGCCCCTTTTAATGACCTCAGAGGCAGTGACCCCAGAGTAAGTCATACAGTATGTCACTCCCCTGCCCCTCTTTGGTCCTCCACCAAATTCCTCAGTGTCTCTGAGTGTTCAGACTCCTCCTGGTCCAAAAAGCAGGACTATAATAGTTATCTGTAATGTAGCCTATTTCTTGGAAATCTCTTTTTGTCACAATTTCTTTTTTTACTGTACTCTTTGTTTTGGCATAACATCACATTATAATGACTAAATCACAAACGATTGTAGTTGGGCAACTCACTGATGCACAAAGTGTTCATGAACAGTAGTAATTTACTCTAGTTCTGTCACGAAATGTAGTTCAATGAGATCAGTGCAATTACATTTTACGGTATATGCTAGTTAAAAAGAAAGAACCGCTGTCAAATAATCAACTCTGCATTTATGTGGTTATGCTTTCAAGACCCAGGATCTAAAGGGTGTGTGGTGAGGCCTGATCTGAGCTGATCCAGCCAGTGGGTCTGTGGTGGGATATTTACTCAGTCACTTAGTTAGTTATGTTAGCTGTGGTGTTATCCTGGTGTGTTAGCTAGCCAAGCTGTGTGTCTTGTTTTGCATGAATTGTACAAAACACATAAATGGATGAGGACAGGATATTTTTAAATGTAGTTACTTTATTAGCTAGCAATAACTGGCATGTTCATGTTCATATTCATGTCTCTGGCCATGATGAACTGCAACGTCACAACCTGGGTGGTCTAAACCAATCATAGTGCAGTATGATATGACACAAGTATGTAACCAATGGCAATTCAGTATGTTAGCAGATATTATACTGTGTTAGAGCTGGTGTGGTGATATCTCTGTGGTTGGATCCTTAGTCGGTTAGCTACTTAGCTAGCTAGCTAGTGTGTTAGCAAGTTGGTGTTAGCGCTTTGGTTAGCGTTGGTGTTAACACTGGTGTTATCCTACGTAGCAGTTGACTGTGTTAGGTGTAGCCAGGCTATGTTAGCACTTATGTTAGCATTGGAGTTATCCTGGTGTTAGTGCTTCTGTTTCCCACGTGTCTGTGTGTGCTAGTTAGTGCATCGTGTTAGCTCTGGTTTTTATTGTTGGCGTTATCCTGGTGTTTGGGTAAACTCCCGAGGTCAGTGGGAGGTAGGTCTCTGTTCTCTGACTGATAGTCAGGAGAGGCCTGGTGTGGAATAGGTCGAGGGTCAGATGGGAGATTGATCTCAGGCTAGGGGTCAGGGCAACAACATTGTTAAAGGCTGCGGTCATTTCCATACCACTGTGTTGTGAGAGAAAAGGACTCAGCAGTGTGTGCAGTAATCCGTATAGAGCTGGTTCTAACTGTGAAAGGAAGGGGCTGGGAGAGAAACGCAGCAAGCAACCAGTCACTGCTGGGAAAAGCAATAGAACCGAGGCTTCGTTTCTCATGCTGTTTGCCTTACAGAGTTTGATTTGACTTCCTAAATGCCATACGGGGGGAACAAATTACAGTTCCAAAATGGAGCTGGCTGCCGTCGAACCAAACACCTTATGTTTGGTGGCCCGGGCTATCAGAGCAGCATGCCCTGCATGTTATATATATATAATATATATATATATATATATATATATCTCAGCCAGATAGAGGGCAAGAGTGGGGTATTTCCAGGAGGGTAGAGGTAAAATAGACAATAATAGAGAGAGAGAAAGAGACAGTTAATAATTTCCTTTTCTACGCTCCTTAAGTGAAACATCCCAGCCAGCTCCACTCTCTTTCTTTCCCTCTCTCTTTCTCTATTTATCCGTCTCCCCCTTCTCCCTCTTTATGAAAACATAAAAATTATGAAATAACACAAACTGCATGATGTAGTAACCAAAAAAGTGTTAAACAAATCAAAATATATTTTATATTTCAGATTCTTCAAATAGCCAACTTTTGTCTTGATGACAGCTTTGCACACTCCTGGCATTCTCTCAACCAGCTTCATGAGGAGTGCTTTTCCAACAATCTTGAAGGAGTTCTCACATATGTTTAGCATTTGTTTGCTGCTTTTCCTTCACTCTGCAGTCCAACTCATCCCAAACCATCTCAATCGGTTTGAGATCGAGTTGAAGTCCAGGACAAATAGCCCTTACACAGCCTGGAAGTGTGTTTTGGGTCTTTGCCCTGTTAAAAAACTAATTATAGTCCCACCAAGTGCAAATCATATGGGATGGCATATCGCAGCAGAATGCTGTGGTAGCCATGCTGGTTAAGTGTGCCTTGAATTCTAAATAAATCACTGACAGTGTCACAAGAAAAGCACCCCCACACCATCATACCTCCTCCTCCATGCTTCACGGTGGGAACCCCACATATGGAGATCATCCTTTCACCTACTCTGCGTCTCACAAAGATACGGTGGTTGGAACCAAAAATTGCACATTTGGACTCATCAGACCAAAGGACAGATTTCCACAGGTCTAATGTCCATTGCTTGTGTTTCTTGGCCCAAGCAAGTCTCTTCTTCTTATTGGTGTCCTTTAGTAGTGGTTTCTTTGCAGCAATTCAACCATGATGACCTGATTCCTGCAGTCTCCTCTGAACAGTTGATGTTGAGATGTGTCTGTTAATTGAACTCTGTGAAACATTTATTTGGGCTGCAATCTGAGGTGCAGTTAACTCTAATGAACTAATCCTTTTTCAGCAGAGGTAACTCTAATGAACTCCTATGCAGGAGATATAACTCTGGGTCTTCCTTTCCTGTGGCGGTCCTCATGAGAGCCAGATTCATCATATCGCTTGATGGTTTTTGCGACTGCACTTGAATAAACTTACAAAGTTCTTGAAATTTTACGGATTGACTGACCTTCATGTCTTAAAGTAATGATGGACTGTCGTTTCTCTTTGCTTATTTGAGCTGTTCTTGCCATAATATGGACTTTGTCTTTTATCAATAGGGCTATCTTCTGTATACCATCCTTACCTTGTCACAACACAACTGATTGGCTCAAACGCATTAAGAACAAAATAAATTAAATAAATTAACTTTTAACAAGGCAGACCTGTGAATTGAAATGCATTCCAGGTGACTATCTCATGAAGCTGGTTGAGAGTATGGCAAGAGTGTACAAAGCAGTCATCAAGGCAAAGGGTGGCTACTTTAAAGAATCTCAAATACAACATATTTTGATTTGTTGAACACTTTTTTGATTACCACATGATTCCATATGTGTTATTTCATAGTTTTGATGTCTTTACTATTATACAATGTAGAAAATTGTAAAAAATAAAGGAAAACCCTTGAATGAGTAGGTGTGTCCAAACTTTTAACTGTTGCTGTAGCTGAAAGGAAAACTAAATAGAATAATCACACATCGCTGTCTGTGTGGAACATCACAGCTCTACCTTCAATTAAGCAGAGATAATTAATTTTCATCACCTTGCCTTGTTCCGCCAGGCTGCCGTGCCACTGCCACCACGGGGCTGTGAGCTATGGGCTGGAACCAGACCTGGGTTCGAATACTATTCGAAATCCTTTCTAATCCATTGCCTGTACTTGATTGAGTTTGCCTGCAGGGATGGAACCAATAAAAAGTCTCAGAAGTACAGACCCCGCCCACACTGGCACTCCAGGCAGTCTAAAGCAAATGCTCAACATATTTGAAAGATTTCAAGTAGTTTTTTAAACCAGGTCTGGCGGGAACACACAGCCCCTGTCCCCATGCCTTTAGTGATGCTGGACTCTGGCTGGCTCCCCCTGATTATGACTATTAATGAGATCCACATACAGGCAGCTACCCACTGAGACGCCCACATCACATCAGTCAGCAGGATGGGAATCAAAGTGGATGGGAGCTACACGTGGAGTAACAAACTAAAATACTGACAATTAACCCCTGAACTCAGCTTGGCGGCATTACTGTCTGTGCTCACCGGTCGCCTGACATCATCAAAGGGGGACAGAGCTTTGATGTTGATGAGTGGTAATGACAAAGCTAGGACATAGGACACAGCTAGGCCCCACTCACCTTGGTACTGTGACTAGTTTGGGTAAATGCAGACTTAGAATAATGTTGTTAAACATTTTAATCACTGAATGATAAGTTTTAGTACAGGTTCTAGTACAGGTTTACACCCAGTAATGGAAATCTGTTACGTAACACAAAAGGAATACTTTTTTCTCTCAATTAGAAAATTAGGACAAAACTGCTGCAATAATGTCTTGTGAGGGAAAAGGAGGGAAGATGGTTGAAGTCCTTTTATGTGTGTAGTCTGACTAATTTCCCTCCTATACAAATGATGGGTTTAGGAAATGCTCTCCCCCCTGCACTCAAACATTATGGCAGTGACCTCGATATTCCAGACGAAACTGTGGAAGGTCAGACGGACTCATTGGTCCTAGTGTGTTATGTTACAACCAAGGAGTCAGGAAATGAAAACACAACTTACTCACACTACATGACCAAACGTATGTGGACACCTGCTCGTTGAACATCTCATTCCAAAATCACGGGCATTAATATGGAGTCGGTCCCCCATTTGCTGCTAATAACAACCTCCACTCTTCTGGGAAGGCTTTCCACTAGATGTTGGAACATTGCTGCAGGGACTTGCTTCCATTCAGCCTCAAGAGCATTAGTGAGGTCGGGCACTGATGTTGGGCGATTAGGCCTGGCACTCAGTCAGCCTTCCAATTCATCACAAAGATGTTAGATGGGGTTGAGGTCAGAGCTCTGTGCAGGCCAGTCAAGTTCTTTCACACCGATCTCGACAAACCATTTCTGTATTGACCTCACTTTGTGCACTGAGGCATTGTTGAAATAGGAAAGGTCCTTTCCCAAACTACTGCCGCAAAGTTGGAAGCACAGAATCGTCTAGAATATCATTGTATGCTGTAGCATTAAGATTTACCTTCTCTGGAACTAAGGGGCCGGAACCATGAAAAACAGCCCCACACCATTGTTCCTCCTCCAAACTCAACTGTTGGCACTATGCATTCGGGCAGGTAGTGTTCTCCTGGCATCCGCCAAAAGCAGATTTGTCCGTCGGACTGCCAGATGGTGAAGCGTAATTCATCACTCAAGAGAATGCGTTTCCACTGCTCCAGAGTCCAATGGCGGCAAGCTTTACACCACTCCACCTGACACTTGGCATTGCTCATGGTGATCTCAGGCTTGTGTGCGGCTTCTCGGCCATGGAAACCCATTTCATAAAGCCCCCGACAAATAAATCTTGTGCTGACGGTTGCTTCCAGAGGTAGTTTGGAACTCGGTAGTGAGTGTTGCAAATGAGGACAGACGATTTACGATTTTTACACGCTATCTGCTTCAGCACTCGATGGTCCTGTTTTGTGAGCTTGTGTGGCTTGCCACTTCGCGGCTGAGCCGTTGTTGCTCCTAGACGGTTCCTCTTCACATTAACAGAACTTACAGTTGACTGGGGTAGCTCTAGCAGGGCAGAAATGTTGCAAACTGGCTTGTTGGAAAGGTGACATCCTATGATGGTGCAACGTGGAAAGTCACTGAGCTCTTCGGTAAGTCCATTCTACTGCCAATGTTTGTCTATGGAGATTGCATGGCTGTGTGCTCGATTTCATACACCTGTCAGCAACGGGTGTGGCTGAAATGACCAAATACACTAATTTGAAGGGGTGTTGACATACTTTTGTATTTATAGTCTATTTACATTTTGAGTGATTAGTGGCTATTCAAAGCATTTATAAATGACCTTTCTGGACTCATAGGCTGTGTTGAAACTGAGAGGAATAACATTGTCCTGTTAGGTTCTCTTGATGTGGGACTAGTTAAATGCTTTCCTTTCCTCTTACCTTACAATGGTGTTGGGTTAACTCCAGCATAACATAGTTAGGGTGCAATCAATAAAATTCAACTGGACTTGTTACAGCTTTTACTGTAACAAGGGCTCCCGAGTGGCACAGAGGTCTAAGGCACTGCATCTCAGTGCAAGAGGGATCACTACAGTCCCTCGTTCGAATCCAGGCTGCATCACATCCAGCTGTGATTGTGAGTCCCATAGGGCGGCGCACAATTGGCCCAGCATCGTTTGGGTTTGGCCAGGGTAGGCTGTCATTGTAAATAAGAATTTGCAAAAAATTACCTGTGGGCAAAGCTGGTCGAAATGACATCTAATAATATTGTATTGATGTCATTGCAACTCATTTTTCCCACTGCGTGTTAGATAAAAAAACATACAGTCTCACCAGCAAGGCCAAATACATACAAACACGAGGCACGGTCTCTCCAGAGGGTAACCCAATCCAAACATTAACATTCATATTATCAATAAGGCATTAACATTTAAGATGCTCCTGGACCTGAAGGTCTCTGTGCCACCTGATACTTCAGCAGGCAGGAATATGAATTTGCACCAGCAGACAGTCAACAAGTTGGTACTTTCAAAATGGATGGAACAGATAATTATTCAGTCAGAAGGATGCCTTCACTTCGCTAGCTTCCTGCGACCTTAATGGCCCATGGCGCCTTACCTTGCTCCCATGGTAGCGGGTGTAAACATGTGTATAAATACTCTGTCCTTCATGCCACACACACACGCACACACACACACACACACACACACACACACACACACACACACACACACACACACACACACACACACACACACACACACACACACACACACACACACACACACACACACACACACACACACACACACACACACACACACACACACACACACACACACACACACACACACACACACCTGAGCCAGTCACGATCAAGCAGTAAGGAAGGTTGACAAAACCCCTCAGGTAGAATATATTCAATCAAATGTAATGCATCAGGTTAGGAGGATAGATATGTAAAGAGAGCCTGTAGACAGCTACTAATACTCCCTAGGTAGATGGTGCCAAACATCAGGTCTGTAAAGAAGAACGTGTTTGACATTACAACTAACATAAATCCTATTAAAGATATTCAGCTTCTGCTTTTACACTGTTGTTCGAGTTAAACATACTGTTTTATTTGTATTTATTGATAAAAAAAACAAAAAATAAAAGACAGCGTGAATAAAAACACTGAGATTATAGATTCCTCTCCTAAATGTGGAACCTAACATTCTGTAACTAGGTAACGATACAGCGCTGTAGGTCATTGGAGGTAATGCAGGGATAGATGTGGGCTTACTGTAGTGCACAATATTGTCCACTGTGAAGGGGGCCTATCCATTGCTATAAGGCGGTATAGTCCCACATCCTGAAATTCAGATAGAAGAGTGACGAGAGTATTGATTAGACTGCCGGAACGTGGCTGTTCTATTTCTTCACTGTACCCGTTGTTTCTTCTCTCCTAATGTAGTTATGGTCTGACTTGTCTCCCAGTGTGTCACTGGGTCAGACGGTAATTACATGCCCGAGGTAAGCTATTACCATGGCGATGCTAAGATCATGAGAAAATATTTTAATGATAGCATCTACTTATAGTATGTACAGTGCATTCAGAAAGTATTCAGATCCCTTGACTTTTTCCACATTTTGTTACATTAAAGCCTTATTATGTAATTAATTCACTTGTTTTTTCCCCCTCATCCCTCATCTACACACTGTGCCCAATAATGACAAAGCGAAAACAGGTTTTTAGTCATTTTTCTCAGTACTTTGTTGAGGCACCTTTGGCAGCGATAACAGCCTCGAGTCTTCTTGGGTATGACGCTACTTGGCAGACCTGTATTTGGGGAGTTTCTCCCATTATTCTCTGCAGATTCTCTCAAGCTCTGTCAGGTTGGATGGGGAGTGTTGCTGAACAGCAACTTCCAAATCAAATTGTATTGGTCACATGCACGTGGTTAGCAGATGTTATTGCGGGTGTAGCGAAATGTTTGTGCTTCTAGCTCCGAAAGTGCAGTAATATCCAACAAGTAGTCTAACAGTTTCACAACATTTCACAACATTGGCAGACCTGTATTTGGGGAGTTTCTCCCATTCTTCTCTGCAGATTCTCTCATGCTCTGTCAGGTTGGATGGGAAGTGTCTCTCCAGAGATATTAGATCGGGTTCAAGTCCGTGCTCTGGCTGGGCCACTCAAGGATGTTCAGAGACTTATCCCGAAGCCTCTCCTATATTGTCTTGACTGTGTGCTTAGGGGTTGTTGTTCTGTTGCAAGGTAAACTTTCACCTTAGTCTGAGTTCCTGAGTGCTCTCGAGCAGGTTTTCATCAAGGATCTCTCTGCACTTTGCTCCGTTCATCTTTCCCTCGATCCTGACTAGTCTCCCAGTCCCTGCCACTGAAAAACACCCCCACAGCATGGCTTCTCTTTGGCCACTCTACAATAAAGGCCTGATTGGTGGTCCTGCAGAGATGGTTGTCCTTTTGGAAGGTTCTCACAACTCCACAGAGGAACTCTGGAGCTCTGTCAGAGTGACCATCGGGTTCTTGGTCAGCTCCCTGACGAAGGCCATTGCTCAGTTTGGCCAGGCGGCTAGCTCTAGGAAGGGTATAGGTGGTTCCAAACTTCTTCCATTTAAGAATGAAGGAGGCCAATGTGTTCTTTGGGACCTTCAATACTGCAGAAATGGTTTAGTACCCTTCCCCAGATCTGTGCGTCGACACAATCCTGTCTCGGAGCTCTATGGACAATTCCTTCGACCTCTTGGCTTGGTTTTTCATCTGACATTTTTTTATTTATTTCACCTTTATTTAACCAGGTAGGCAACTGCGACCTGGCCAAGATAAAGCATAGCAGTGTGAACAGACAACAACACAGAGTTACACATGGAGTAAACAATAAACAAGTCAATAACATAGTAGGGGGAAAAAAAGAAAAAAAAAGAGAATCTATATACAAAGGCATGGGGAGGTAGGCAATAAATAGGCCATAGGAGCAAATAATTACAATTTAGCAGATTACCACTGGGGTGATAAATCAACAGATGATCATGTGCAAATAGAGATACTGGTGTGCAAAAGAGCAGAAAAGTAAATAAATGAAAACAGTATGGGGATGCGGTAGGTAAAGTGGGTGGGCTATATACCGATGGACTATGTACAGCTGCAGCGATCGGTTAGCTGCACAGATAGCAGATGTTTAAAGTTGTTGAGGGAGAAAAAAGTCTCCAACTTCAGAGATTTTTGCAATTCGTTCCAGTCGCAGGCAGCAGAGAACTGGAAGGAAAGGCGGCCAAATGAGGTTTTGGCTTTAGGGATGTGAGATGAGAGATACACCTGCTGGAGCGCGTACTACGGGTGGGTGTTGCCATCGTGACCAGTGAACTGAGATAAGGCGGCGCTTTACCTAGCATAGCCTTGTAGATGACCTGGAGCCAATGGGTCTGACGACGAACATGCAGCGAGGGCCAGAAGACTAGAGCATACAGGTCGCAGTGGTGGGTGGTATAAGGTGCTTTAGTAACAAAACGGATGGCACTGTGATAAACTGCATCCAGTTTGCTGAGTAGAGTATTGGAAGCTATTTTGTAGATGACATCGCCGAAGTTGAGGATCGGTAGGATAGTCAGTTTTACTAGGGTAAGTTTGGCGGCGTGAGTGAAGGAGGCTTTGTTGCGAAATAGAAAGCCGACTCTCGATTTGATTTTGGATTGGAGATGTTTGATATGAGTCTGGAAGGAGAGTTTGCAGTCTAGCCAGACACCTAGGTACTTATAGATGTCCACATATTCTAGGTTGGAACCATCCAGGGTGGTGATGCTAGTCGGGCGTGCGGGTGCAGGCAGCGACCGGTTGAAAAGCATGCATTTGGTTTTACTAGCGTTTAAGAGCAGTTGGAGGCCACGGAAGGAGTGTTGTATGGCAATGAAGCTTGTTTGGAGGTTAGATAGCACAGTGTCCAAGGAAGGGCCAGAAGTATACAGAATGGTGTCGTCTGCGTAGAGGTGGATCAGGGAACCGCCCGCAGCAAGAGCAACATCATTGATATATCTTCTTGCGAATATAGGGGGTGCTGTTTCGACTTAGCATAAATTGGTCTCCAGATTAAACTGCCTAGTACTCAATTCTTGCTCGTACAATATGCATATTATTATTATTATTGGATAGAAAACACTCTCTAGTTTCTATAGCCGTTGGAATTATGTCTCTGAGTGAAACAGAACTCGTTCTACAGCACTTTTCATGACAGGGAGTGAGATTTCAGAAATCTTGGCCCCTGTTCCCAGGTCCCTGTGAATGCTATGGGGCCTGTATAAAAGACCAAAGACTGGAAGTACATTTCTTTTCCTCTCTGCGCCTGACGCACGATGGACGTCGGACTGGCCTCCTTCCAAGCTGTTGTTTAGCCAGTAATATATCTCCGGTCATGTTTTTACTCGTTATAGGTGTTAAAAACATCATAAGGTAGTTAATTTAAACCGTTTTATAGCAATTTATATCCGTTTAGTGCGATTTTATGGCATTTCTGTGTGACGCACTTCGAAGAGCTGGGCACTTTTCTAGTACATGCTGAACGTTAGTGGCCATTTCGACGGGACAAGAGGACATCTTTCGACCAAAAGACGATTAGACCGGAGAAAGGATTCATTGCTCAAGATTCTGATTGCAGTTCAGCTAATAGTAAGAACTATTTATGATGATAAATCGTTATTCTGTCGAAAAATGTTAAACGCATATGCCGCCATTTTCTTTGGGGTAGCTTTGCTTTGGCGCACCCTGTATTGCACAGTAAGGATAATTTAAAAAATGTAATTCAGCTATTGCATTAAGAACTAAATTGTCTTTCAATCGCTGTCCACCCTGTATTTTTTAGTCAAGTTTATGAGTATTTATGCATTAGACTAGATCACTGTCCAATATGGCGCCCGACATTTTCTGACCAGCTTGGCTACTTTTCTCATTGTATAACCAAGATTTTGGTGGCTGAATATGCACATTTTCGAACAAACTCTATATGTATGTTGTAATATGATGTTACAGGAGTGTCATCTGAAGAATTCTGAGAAGGTTAGTGAAAAAATTAATACATTTTGGTGGTGATAATGCTATCGCTCTTTTTGCCGTGAATCAATGCTGGGGTAATGTTTGCACATGTGGTATGCTAATATAACGATTTATTGTGTTTTCGCTGTAAGACACTTAGAAAATCTGAAATATTGTCTGGATTCACAGGATCTGTGTCTTTCAATTAGTGTATGCTGTGTATTTTTAAGAAATGTTTTATGATTAGTAATTAGGTAATACACGTTGCTCTCTGTATTTATTCTAGTCGAGTTGTGATGGTGGGTGCAATTGTAAACTATGATTTCTACCTGAAATATGCACATTTTTCTAACAAAACCTATCCTATACAATAAATATGTTATCAGACTGTCATCTGATGAGGTTTTTTCTTGGTTAGTGGATATCAATATCTTTATTTGGCAGAATTGGTGATAGCTACTGGTGGAGAGAAAAAATGGTGGACAAAGAAAAATGGTGTCTTTTGCTAACGTGGTTAGCTAATAGATTTACATATTGTGTCTTCCCTGTAAAACATTTTACAAATCAGAAATGATTGCTGGATTCACAAGAAGTGGATCTTTCATCTGGTATCTTGGACTTGTGATTGAATGATATTTAGATGCTACTATTTACTTGTGACGCTATGCTAGCTATGCTATTCAGCTTTTTTACTGGTGGGGGAGGTGGGGGTGCTCCCGGATCCGGGTTTCTGAGTCGGTAGAAGATATACAGAGAAAAGAGTCGGCCCGAGAATTGAACCCTGTGGTACCTCCATAGAGACTGCCAGAGGACCGGACAAAATGCCCTCCGATTTGACACACTGAACTCTGTCTGAGAAGTAGTTGGTGAACCAGGCAAGGCAGTCATTAGAAAATCCGAGGCTACTGAGTCTGCCGATAAGAATATGGTGATTGACAGAGTCGAAAGCCTTGGCCAGGTCAGTGAAGACGGCTGCACAGTACTGTCTTTTATCGATGGCGGTTATGCACCCGTGACCGGCTCGGAAACCAGATTGCACAGCGGAGAAGGTACGGTGGGATTCGAGATGGTCAGTGATCTGTTTGTTGACTTGGCTTTCGAAGACCTTAGATAGGCAGGGCAGGATGGATACAGGTCTGTAACAGTTTGGGTCCAGGGTGTCTCCCCCTTTGAAGAGGGGGATGACCGCGGCAGCTTTCCAATCCTTGGGGATCTCAGATGATACGAAGGAGAGGTTGAACAGGCTGGAAATAGAGGGTGCGACAATGGCGGCGGACAGTTTCAGAAATAGAGGGTCCAGATTGTCAAGCCCAAATGATTTATATGGGTCCAGGTTTTGCAGCTCTTTCAGAACATCTGCTATCTGGATTTGGGTAAAGGAGAAGCTGGGGAGGCTTGGGTGAGTAGCAGCGGGGGGGCTGAGCTGTTGGCCAGGGTTGGAGTAGCCAGGAGGAAGGCATGGCCAGCCGTTGAGAAATGCTTGTTGAAGTCTTCGATTATCACGGATTTATCGGTGGTGACCGTGTTACCTAGCCTCAGTGTAGTGGGCAGCTGGGAGGAGGTGCTCTTGTTCTCCATGGACTTTACAGTGTCCCAGAACTTTTTGGAGTTAGAGCTACAGGATGCAAATTTCTGCTTGAAAAAGCTGGCCTTTGCTTTCCTGACTGACTGCGTGTATTGGTTCCTGACTTCCCTGAACAGTTGCATATCGCGGGGACTATTTGATGCTATTGCAGTTCGCCACAGGATGTTTTTGTGCTGGTCGAGGGCAGTCAGGTCTGGAGTGAATCAAGGGCTATATCTGTTCTTAGTTCTGCATTTTTTGAACGGAGCATGCTTGTCTAAGATGGTGAGGAAGTTACTTTTAAAGAATGACCAGGCATCCTCAACTGACGGGATGAGGTCAATATCCTTCCAGGATACCCGGGCCAGGTCGATTAGAAAGGCCTGCTCGCAGAAGTGTTTTAGGGAGCGTTTGACAGTGATGAGGGGTGGTCGTTTGACCGCGGACCCGTAGCGGATACAGGCAATGAGGCAGTGATCGCTGAGATCCTGATTGAAGACAGCAGAGGTGTATTTGGAGGGCAAGTTGGTCAGGATAATGTCTATTAGAGTGCCCATGTTTACGGATTTAGGGTTGTACCTGGTGGGTTCCTTGATGATTTGTGTGAGATTGAGGGCATCTAGCTTAGATTGTAGGACTGCCGGGGTGTTAAGCATATCCCAGTTTAGGTCACCTAACAGAACAAACATTGAAGCTAGATGGGGGTCGATCAATTCACAGATGGTGTCCAGGGCACAGCTGGGAGCTGAGGGGGGTCGGTAACAGTGAGAGACTTATTTCTGGAGAGATTCATTTTTAAAATTAGAAGTTCGAACTGTTTGGGCATAGACCTGGAAAGTATGACAGAACTTTGCAGGCTATCTCTGCAGTAGATTGAAACTCCTCCCCCTTTGGCAGTTCTATCTTGACGGAAAGTGTTATAGTTGGGTATGGAAATCTCAGAATTTTTGGTGGCCTTCCTAAGCTAGGATTCAGACACAGCAAGGACATCAGGGTTGGCAGAGTGTGCTAAAGCAGTGAGTAAAACAATCTTAGGGAGGAGGCTTCTGATGTTGACATGCATGAAACCAAGGCTTTTTCGATCACAGAAGTCAACAAATGAGGGTGCCTGGGGACATGCAGGGCCTGGGTTTACCTCCACATCACCGAGGAACAGAGGAGTAGTAGGATGATGGTGCGGCTAAAGGCTATCAAAACTGGTCGCCTAGAGCGTTGGGGACAAGGAATAAAAGGAGCAGATTTATGGGCGTGGTAGAATATATTCAGGGCATAATGTGCAGACAGGGGTATGGTGGGGTGCGGGTACAGCGGAGGCAAGCCCAGGCACTGGGTGATGATAAGAGAGGTTGTATCTCTGGACATGCTGGTTATAATGGGTGAGGTCACCGCATGTGTGGGAGGTGGGACAAAGGAGGTATCGGAGGTATTAGGAGTGGAACTACGGGCTCCATTGTGAACTGAAACAATGATAACTAACCCGAACAACAGTATACAAGGCATATTGATATTTGAGAGAGACATACAGTAAGGCATAAAGTAATCGCAGGTCTTGATTGGGAGAGCTAGCTAAAACAACAGATGAGACAACAGCAGCTAGTCAGCTAACACAACAACAGCAGGTAAAATGACGATGATTAGGCAGAGAGGGTCGGATTAACTACACACAGAGCCTGAGTTCGCGGCTGGGGCCGACAGATAAACACAAATAAACAGAATGGAGTACCGTGATTAATGGACAGTCCAGCAGGCATCAGCTATGTAGCCAAGTTATCATAGTGTCCAGGGGGAGCAGTGGATGGAGCAGGGAAGCCGTCACCACGCTAGCACGCAGCGTTTAAAGTTAGTAGCCCGGGGGTGGTCTGCTCAGACGGAGGCCGGTTGAGGGCACAGCGGATGGAGTATTCGTCGGCAGACCAGACGTGGTGGTGCGGCGGGGCGCCGAGTCGACAAAGAATCCAAGCCAGATGGCGAAAGAGGTATTGTAGAATTTTGTTTGCTAACTGATGCTAGCTTCGTGGCAGTGGCGTTAGGGGATAGCTTCGGTACTGGGTGCCACGGAGGGTGCAAGCTAGCTGTGAGCTAGCTAGCTGCAAGCGGTGAGCTAGCTAGCTGCTAGCGAGCTGCAAGCTAGCTGTGAGGATCAGAAGTAGTGGCTCAGGGATTACGGCAGGAATCCGGCGTTGTTGTGGAGAGACAGTCCGATGCTGGTAGATTGGCGAGTAATATCCAGGCTAAGAACAGGGCTGGTGTCTGTGCAGAAGGTAGAAGTGACTAAATAGCTTGTAGCTGATTAGCTGGTTAGCTACTGGAGGTTCTTGAATGTGTTCCAAAGTTAAAAATAATAGCGATTCCGTATCACATTGGGTGAGGCAGGTTACCGGAAGGTATATTCAAATTAAAAATCAAAAAGAGATAGAATTTAAAAAAATATATATACAAAAAATACGAAAAATACAAAAGTACACGGGAGGACGGACAAAACACGCCTACACTGCTACGCCATCTTGGATCAATGTTCTGTCAACTGTGGGACCTTATATAAACAAGTGTGTGCCTTTCCAAATCATGTCTAATCAATTGAATGTACCACAGGTGGAATCCAATCAAGTTGTAGAAGCATCTCAAGGATGATCAATGGAAACAGGATGCACCTGAGCTCAATTTCGATTCTCATAGCAAAGGGTCTGAATACTTATGTAAATATATTTTCTTATTTTTTAAAATTTTTGATACATTTGCAAAGATTTCTAAAAACCTGTTGTCGCTTCGTCATTATGGGGTATTGTGTGTAGATTGATGAGGAAAAAATGTATTTAATCCATTTTAGAATAAGGCTGTAACTTAAGACGTGGAAAAAAATTATTGATTTTAAAGTCTTGATTTTAAACATGTTATCATTGAGTTTTTTGTACGGAAACATATTATCGTTGAGTTTTTTGTACTGAAATGTTCTAAAAACGCTACATTTCTTTAGCAATCTCATATCCAACCCCCCCACAACACATGACATCCTCTCTCCCCCTTCCAGCCCCTCTCTATTTCATCCTCTCCTTCTCCCTCTTTTCCATCCCCCACTACACCCCACACTCCAGAGATAAATATTCAGGTAAGGTTGAATGCAGCCCTGGTGTCTAGTGGCTTTCACGGGGCTCACATGTTGCATGTCTTAGAGTTGTGTGGACAATAGCTGGCCCCACAGATCCCCCATTAAATCAGCAATAGCGGCCTCCAGGCCCCAGGATTAGCCCTGAATAAGGCAATTTCCCCAGGTACAGGATTTGGTTTACATTAGCTGCCTGCCTCTGCCCTTGGCTGCACATGCTAACTCCTGTTCAGGTCAATTATCTTAGTGGAAAGCTGCACCAGACACTTTTTCTCAATTACGAACTAACCCGGATTTGGTGTAGTGTTTGTTTGAGTTTATTACTGTCTTTTTGAAAATACAAATGTAAATGGATTTTCTGTAGCTATAACTACGGTCATATTATAGAGGCATGTGTTTCAGAGAAGAGTGTAAAACATTTAAGACAAAGATAGCTGGACTGTATTCTGATTGACAGCGAAAGCGATGCAGTACAAGGCTTTGTGGATAAAAGACACTAGGTCAAAGCAATAGGACCATTATAAATGTTCAATATAATTTCTTAAAATATGCCTGATTTCCATTCAATGCCACTGGAGGTGGAATAAGAATGTATAAAATTGACTGCATGGAAGATATGTATAATACATGTATGAGAGAGTGTGTGTATGTGCCTGCGTATATGTGTGTGTGTCAGTGGGTTGAACCATTGATTAGGGACACTCGTCTATGAGCCATAACACCCTTGTTTCATACATATCTCATCCTGGGTGACTGTGACTGGTCCCTGGTCCCAGTGGCTGTCTTGGGACCCTGACAGATGTCCATTAGCCAGGCTCCAATCCACATCAGGGGGGTCCTGGTAACCTGTCACTCCCCAGGTTTCCCCAGGTCTGGGGGTCCCCATCTGTCAGGGGGGCTGTCTGTCGCTGCGTGGAGGTCCTGGTGATGGTTGTGGTAGTGGGCTGTCTCCTCTCATCCTCTCATCCAGATAACGTTTCCTGTCCAAGGATGAGGACATTCTCTCTCTTTCTCTCCCATTAAATGTACCCTTCATAGGAGTATATTTAATTCCAAAATCAGTAATACTACCCATGCAGAGGTCTTGGGGATTCTCCCTTGTGTACCACTACTCAGGGTGGTCCTGACAAGGAAAGCAGCTAGGGGATAGCACACTGGTCCATGGACACTGCTACATGTCGCTGACCTTGGAGGATTGTCATAGATAAAATACTGTTCCCAAGCTGTCACTTAGAGGTAAGAAGTTCTGAGTCAGTTCAATCCAAATGATGTAGATTAAATGAACAGTTTGTAGCTACACATTGAAATAGGAAAGAGTGAATGTTTGCATTCAAAATGTATACATCGTCTACATCATAATGCTAGTAGTTTGCATCCATTTCCTGCGAGTTGTTAATGCGAAAAACAATGTGTTTGTCTAATGATCTTTTTTGCATTGCTTGTTCAAATGACTTGTTTTTAGGCTCACATACTGTATCCCCCTCTGTGTTTACATCCCTTCCTGAATGCAATTTGTCAGGTGAAGTGAGAGAGATGCAGAGAGAACAACACAGCAAGCCCAATCTATGGGCCCCGGGAGGCGAGGGAGAGGGAGAGAGAGAAGGAGGTGTGATGAACAGCAGAGGAGCACTTGTGCCTTTTCAGTCTTTATTTTGGGAAACTTTTGAGTTGGAGCTGCTTCTTTCTCAGCGCTTCTCAGCGCTCCCATTCCTTCACTAATCAGGTGCTGCCAACCTGCCAAGCCGGGACGTGGGTCCTTTCAAAACATCCCACTAATTAAGAAACCCATGCCTCCCATGCCTCCCCACTTTTACAAGCCAGCAGAGCATCTGCGATTGAACTCGGGGGGGGGGGGGGTACATTAACGTCAGCCTGAGTAGTTCCCTTGGTCCCTGTAAGCGCGTCTCATTGCTTGTCTGTGTCTGTTTGTGTGAGTGTGTGTGTGAGTGTGTGCGGTGTGTGTGTATTTATAGGTGTGTGCAAATCTCTTTATACACAAGCTCACAAATAGTGTCTTGAAAGCTTTTGGGAGACAGCTCAGTCTCATGTGTACATGTAGACATTGGCAACGCTTCCTTTATCTATCAACTAGCTGAAAGGCTGAATGGAGTTCCCACCACCTTAATGATTGTTTACATGTTCCAAACAGAGATTAAAGTATGTTTCTTGGTGTAGCTTGGGTACCGCAACACATTTTAGATACCCGGCGGCTTGCTTTATTCAGTTTGTAAAACCTTCGATTTTTTTTGCCTCGTTGATGCAGTGCAGTTTCTGAACTCCCGTTCATCATTAAAATTAGATATTTATTGGTTGATTGTGTAATGTTTTGATCATTCGAATGTATTATAGTGCGGACTAGTATTACAGAGAAGGGATGAAGAGGAATGCACATTTTAAAAATGATTTTCCATTGAAATGAATTTTCAACAGAATTTTCAGTGTCAGGTCTGACCTTCATAGATAGGACCTTGCCTGGTCTTCAGGTTTCTGTAATTCATATTCAATGTTCTGATCTCCAAACTCTGATATTATTCAATAAGCATAATGCCTTTCCACATTTACAGTATGTAATCCAGCAATAATTGGGTTCGGTGGACAACCTTTCAGATTCAATTCTACCTCAAATATTTCATATGGACCTTGAGCTGAGCTAGCCTTCCTGGCTTATTGAAAAGATAAATCAATAATACTGAGAGATATTTTTTCGATTCCATGGTTATATTTGCTCTCAGTCAATGAGTAGAAATAAATAATCCTGCATATGAAATATAAAGATTAGCTACAGTACAAATCCATGGTATACCTATAGCACTGAAGCCAAAGTAGCCTAAAACATGAAGTGCAACAGACAGGCTGTAGGATACAGGTATCAAAACCCTATTCCATGAATGGGTTTAGAAGTGATACACACTGTATCCTACAGCCAGGTAGCTAACCTGCAGGCTAAACTGCTGTGTTCATGGTGCTATTATATCCGGGTCTGCGTCCCAAATGGCACCCTATTCCCTATATAGTGAACTACTTTTCACAGTTCATATGGCTCGTTGATTAATGGATCGTGGATTTCCTGTCGCTCACAGGAAACTATTGCCAGAGGTGCAGCTTGATGGGAACTAATGCGCATTACAGTACAGCACGCATGCATGGACACACACACACACACACACACACACACACACACACACACACACACACACACACACACACACACACACAGACACATACACACACACACACACACACACACACACACACACACACACACACACACACACACACACACACACACACACACACACACACACACACACACACACACACACACACACACACACACACACGCACACACCTCCTTCTTTAACACATAGACTCATTCATAATACAGGACTTGATCTTTGAAAGCTCTGGTAAATTGGGACACAGTAGCCCAAAGTGACATTGTTTTCTTTGGATGGGGTCTGTCGAGGTTCCATAGGTTCCATAGGTTCCATAGGTTCCATAGGTTCCATACACCAGTCGTCATATGAAGATATTTTTTCCAGACCTGGAACTGGAATTCCATCCCTTTTACGTTCTTCTTCTCCTACAGACAGACAGACGGCAGGCAGCAGTCAGCCATGGCCCAGGAGATCTGCTTTTCTCCTCACTCCACACCAGAAGTACTGCTCTGCTCTCTACAGTCAGATAAAGCACACACTAACATCTGGGTCCTTTCCACATAAGGAACACTGACTTTGTGGCTGGTCCTGTGTGGATCAGTTGCTAGAGGATATCACCTGTAACACCAAGGGTGTGGGTTCAATTCCTGCTGGGGCCATCCATACGAATAATGTATGCGCATATGACTGTAAGTCGCTTTGAATAAAAGTGTCTGCTAAATGGCATATATTATGCTACGAATAAAGGTCCTTGACTGAGCCTTGTGAACTACTGTAACCTCTATAGCCTTATATAACCCTTTATATGCTTCCTGCCTGAATAATAGAGATCTCTCATTCCCAAGACAAGGTTCTACATTTCATACACATACAGTACGGCACACTCTGACTACAAATCTAAAAGTAAGGGAGTGATCATTATTTATATTGAGGGATACGTGGAGGTAATCTTTGAAATTAAAATTGATGGTCCTTCCCGTGAGGAAAATATATTTTTTACCTGGCCCTCCCGAAGTGTCCGATAAAAAAGTACCCTCCCACACAGGGACAGGCTGGAGTTGTGTAGCCGAAGAAGCTAAAAATGTAGCTAGATATTTGGCCGCTCATTAACTAAATATTAGGGCTCTGAATATTTACCTGTCAAATTGCAAGAAAAAGATGGGTTGAAATGGCAGATCTGTGCGTTCCTCCAGGCCGAGCTCTGCAGCAGTTGGGCACGCCAGGTCCATTATTGAGTAGGCCTCCGTTTTTAGACAGTAACATTATTCTACCAAGGAACGTACAACAACACAGTGCAATGAATCATTTATTATTGTTATCAAGTGAATGATGCCATTAACTATGGCGATTGCCGCAGTCACTCTTCCTGGGGTCCACACAAAACATGAAACATGACAAAATACAGAACATTAGTAGACAAGAACAGGTTACAGGACAGAACTACATACATTTAAAATGTCACGCATAGCTGGCTGGGTACGTGTGTGTGTCAGTGCTGTGTGTAAGTTGACTGTGCAAACTATTTGGATTTTCACACATTAATGCTGCTTGTAAAAACAAAAAGTGATGTGGTCTCTCCTGAGATGAGAAAAATAAGAAACCCGCAAGAAACCTGCTCTTTATTAATCTGTACGTATTGGCCTCAAGGCCTTCGTCAGAGCTTTTGTGAGTGTTTATAAGGGTGCAAGTTAACACTCACAAAAGCTATGACAGAGAATGCTATTTATTGACTATAGCTCAGTGTTCAACACCATAGCGCCCTCAAAGCTCATCACTAAGCTAAGGACCCTGGGACTAAACACCTCCCTCTGCAACTGGATCCTGGATTTCCTGATGGGCCGCCCCCAGTAAGGGTAGGTAACAACACATCTGCCACGCTGATTCTCAACACTGGGGGCCCCTCAGAGGTGAGTGCTCAGTCCCCTCCTCTACTCACTGCATGGCCAGGCACAACTCCAACACCATCATAAAGTTTGCCGATGTCACAACAGTGATAGGCCTGATCACCGACAACGATGAGACAGCCTATAAGGAGGAGGTCAGAGACCTGGCAGGATAACAACTTCTCCCTCAGTGTGATCAAGACAAATGAGATGATTGTGGCTACCCAGACTATTTGCATTGTTCCCACACATACACACATACACACATACACACACTCACACAGACACAGACAGATAGATAGAGGGATTCGCCAGATACTCTACATGCCCACGTTCTTCATAAGCCAAGCACAAAGAGGGACTGATCGAACAGCCAATGGAAAGGTAAAAGCGAAATGTCCACCCACCCAGGCTCAGCGAGGAGAGAGAGAGTAGGGTTGTACACCAAAGTTACACATATTAAAATTCTGTACGTAAATGACAAAATACTGACATTTAATCGATTACAAATTGCATGACCCTCCCTGGACCAAATAAAAACACTAAACACTCCCACTGACGGAAATTTTAAAAAGCATGACCCTCTTCCATTTGCATTTTATTTTTTATTTCACCTTTATTTAACCAGGTAGGCCAGTTGAGAACAAGTTCTCATTTACAACTGCGACCTGGCCGAGATAAAGCAAAGCAGTGCGACAAAAACAACACAGAGTTACACCTGGGATAAACAAACGTACAGTCAATAATACAATAGAAAGATCTGTATACAGTGTGTGCAAAAGAAGTAAGGAGGTAAGGCAAATAGGCCAATAGTGGCAAAGTAATTACAATTTAGCAATTTACACTGAAGTGAAAGATGTGCAGATGATGATGTGCAGGTAGAAATACTGGTGTGCAAAAGAGCAGAAAATCAAAAACAAATATGGGGATGAGGTAGGTAGTTGGTTGGATGGGCTATTTACAGATGGGCTGTGTACAGCTGCAGCGATCGGTAAGCTGCTCTGACATTTTCCTCCAGCTAACTATTGCTCACATTTTGTAAATGTATTAGTTCCATTGTGTCATAATGACAAACTAGTGTTGCACCAATGTCAACAGAATTGGTTCAGAGAATATGTATCAATTATACAAAACCCAGTGTCCTTAGCATTATTAGAAGCAGGGACAGTGTGTTATTTTGGGGGGGCCAGACATACAGTACATGATAAAAAGTATGTGGACACCTACTCGTCGAACATCTCATTCGAAAATCCTGGGCATTAATATGGAGTTGGTCCCCCCTTTGCTGCTATAACAGTTTCCACTCTTCTACGAAGGCTTTCCACTCACTAGATGTTGGAACATTGCTGCGGGAACCTGCTTCCATTCAGCCACAGGAGCATTAATGAGGTCGTGCACTGATGTTGGGTGATAAGGCCTGGCTCACAGTCGGTGTTCCAATTCATCCCAAAGGTTTTCGATGGGGTTGAGGTCAGGGCTCTGTGCAGGCCAGTCAAGTTCTTCCATACTGATCTCGACAAACCATTTCTGTATGGACTTGGAAGCACAGAATCGTCTAGAATGTCATTGTATGCTGTAGCGTTACGATTTCCCTTCTCTCGAACCTAGCACAAACCATGAAAAACAGCCCCAGACCATTATTCCTCCTCCAGCAAACTTTACAGTAGGAACTATGCATTCGGGCAGGTAGCGTTCTCCTGGCATCCGCCAAACCCAGATTCGTCCTGTTCTGTGAGATTGTGTGGCCTACCACTTCGCGGCTGAGCCGTATTGCTCCTAGACGTTTCCACTTCACAATAACATCACTTATAGTTGACCAGAGCAGTTCTAGCCTGGCAGAAATGTTATGAACTAACTTGTTGGAAAGGTGACATCCAATGACGGTGCCACGCTGAAAGTCACTAAGCTCTTCAGTAAGGCCATTCTACTGCCAATGTGTGTCTATGGAGTTTGCATGGCTGTGTGCTCGATTTTATACACCTGTCAGCAATGGGTGTGGCTGAATTAGCCGAATCCACTCATTTGAAGGGGTGTCCACATACTTTTGTATACTGTATATATTGTACTTTGTAATTCCGGCCATAAATTAGGCTGTAATTCCAATCAGAAGTTTTAGGGCTGTATTTTCTCCCCTCTCCCTTAAAACACCTTCACTTTCCATTTGCTTCAATATGCAAACCAGGCTGTTTGCAGATGAGACAAGGGTTGCGTCCCAAACGGCACCATATTCCCTATATAGTGCTCTACTTTTGACCAGAGCCATTTGGGTCCTGGTCAAAGGAAAGTCCTATGTATAAAATAGGGTGCCATTTGGGATGAAAGCAAGGAGAAAGTTGGCTAATGAGCTGCCTGAATCAACCCCCGCCACAAACAAGAAGACCCTCTTCCCCAGGTGCTCAGGAAAACACTTCCTCTGGACATGCCCAGAAGCCAGCGATTCAACAACAAGCACAAATTGATACAATTAACCGGCAGGAATGACAGTGTTAGGAAGGAGGGATGGATGCAGGGTAAGCACATTTAGCTGCAGAGCTACATAAGCAAGGAGAGACATTTCAGAGCTGCTTATGCAGTCTGGTGCAGAAGGGTTACACTCTGGTTGCAGTATGGTCTAGAAGGCAAAACACTGTAGATGAGAATTGCTTTTACTATGACCACAGGTGTGTACAGAGGAGTTGATGACCCCACCTTCTGTACATTTGAGAGTCAATGAATACATGTGTGAGAGTAATGAAACGTTCTGTTTGAGAAAATGTGACAAAACAGGCCAATAAATGCTTGGAATTATTTGGCCTCGTCCTAAAGACGTTCTCAGGACATAGGGGAAAGGCATCCAAACTTCATCAAGTAAAAACGTACTCAGCACAGTCCTGATCTGCACCCGAGATCATGGAAGAGGCTCAGCGGAATCAGTTATTCTGAATTCAGCGCAAAGTACAGTATAAACTAATCATGTATGAATGGATAGAGAACTGTATATGTGCTTGAGAATGTGGGTAACATAAGTATTCGGAATCATATCCCATCATCTAAACGTTGTGTGCAACTTTATTTTTGGTTGTCTCAAGGATTGAAAGATACTGTACATAGGAGCACAGCTGACAACAAGCCAAGACAAAACATTGCAACTGCACACCATAAAGTGGCCTTCTGAAGCCTTTTTGTATTGTCTGAGAGCTTGCACTGTCATAACAGTGACTTTGTAATTGATATTTTCATATGATTTTGAATGAGATATGATATGAAAATGTAGACCTCGTGAGGATTGTAAAAATAAACTGACACAACAGGACTGAACTTTTGGACTTTGCTCAGTCCAGCATTTGCTCTCCCTGCCACAAACCATCACAAACAAAACTCTGAGGGCAGTTGAGTTGCGTTTCACATAATTGCTCAGGCAGAAAATGTCCATTACAGTCTGTTATCCTTGGCAGAGGGGAGTAGAACTTTAAACCATGAAAGAGGAGCCAGTGTGGGAAGTTAAAATGCTATTGTCATTAACGCCTCAACAGGGCCATCCTTCACTGAGGGGGCTGCAAATTTAGACAATAAGGTCTATTATGGCTGTGTTGCAGACGGCATTGTAAAAAAGAGAGAGGCCCTTCTCCGCAAACACCAAAAGCAAACACACAAACACTACCGACCTTCAGAGTCCACCATCCATCTTTTCTCTACTCAATCGTCTGTTGTCACAATACAGGACGAAGGTGACTCGTTCGAGCGCGGTGGTGACGTTTTCATAGAGTTATGTGCACACAGACTGTGACATATTCATATATTCATTTGTTTACATTTGCATTGCTTTGTGTTTTCTTTTCCCGCTCCTGGAATTTGTTTGCCTAGCCAATCACCTCACTGTTTGGGTGCATTGACTTGAGGCTGCCAGCTCCATTTGCTTGCCTCAAGGCAGATTGGCTAACCTTTTGAAACGTTTAAGGGCAGTAATAACAGACCTCAGTTCAGCTCTACTCCACAACTTGTTGGGTAACTCGAGGCTTGCCCTTCCTAAACACAGATGTTCCCTCTCCCTGGAAATGCACCCCTCTTCTTCTTGTTTTAATCCCTGGAAGTTGGCAAAGCAGGGTCTGAAATATTTCCAAACTGAGCCGCAGCACTTCTGTGCGCAGCTGTGCACAACCATTTGTCAAATCTTTTCTTCAAGTGGCTGAAACAGATTGTAAGAATTTGCTTATGATTCCAAGCCTGAAGTATTATTGGGATTGGAGTGAACGCAACAGTCGACTGTGAGTTTGAGCTATCGACAATGAGAAGGGTCTAGCTATCATATAATCATGTATTCTCACGTAATAATTGATGACTTAAATACTGATGAAGATAGTGATTGAGAAAGTCCACTCTCAGCAGATCTTAATACAATGACAATCCCTTTTTGGAATATAATAAAAACTGTGTTCAGTTATTCCAGCAACCACAGTCCACAATACCTAGTAGGTATGATCCTAACCTGCATATGTTGAGGTGCCCTGTAGACAATCACAGTGATTTATCAAGTGTGTGTTACTAGTGTCCCAGTGAAACAAATCTAATTAACTAATGACACTCGTTAAGGCATTTATGGGTTATGATCTTCACACTGTTAGTGAGACTCCAGAGCTTGACTTGAGCCTGAGTTCCCCACTCTCTAGCACAGCCAATCATAAGCCTGAGTCCTCCAGCTCCGCCAATTATAGGCCAACTACAGCGTCAAAAGGTCCCTCACCTTAGAGACATACTAAATGTGTTTGTTTGGGGCTGCACTCAAAAACATTTACAAACCACAGTCCAGACCCATGCAGTGGGGTCAAACACATTAGTCTGTAGAAATAACACATTATTTCCCGCTAATCAAGTTGTTATTTTTTTTCTCTGTCTCCCACTCGTAATATCTGAATGGCTTTGGCCTCAATAGCAAATATGTCAGCAGTTTTAATTTGAACTTTTCAACTCCAGATTTACAACAGCGATTTCACCACTCTGTGTACTGCAGCCAAACTTTATCATGCTGTGCTTGCTCTACAAGGAGCATTTCAATTTATTTGGCCTTTCTTGCTATTTGTTTTTACTTAATCAGAATGGGGGGTTTTGGGAAGTGTTCTATTGGATGGTGAGACAGACGACTGCAGAATGTCAGCTGAAGTAATGGGGCATGTTATTTGATGGGTTATCAGGCCGGGAGCCCAGAGTGTTATTCTGGTCAAGCTGTTATTCATCGAATAGATTAATAATTGGTGGATAAAATATGGAAAAAGAAAGATTGCATGGGGTCTTCTGCTGGTCACGTCAATCATCTAGAATTGTCCATTATATGGAATGGAAATAAATAAGCAAAACAAACAAAACAAAACGAACAAAACGAGCAAAACGAAACATCTATGAGAAACAAGAACGTTATTTATTTATTGTGTCATCATTTTTTCTCAATAATTTCTGACACATTTACATTCGATAAAGTCAATGGGTTGTTTTTTTAGTGCTGGTCAAGACCAGATCTTGAATGGAGTTGACTTTGTGGCCCATTCGAAGCTGCTTCATGAATAATAAAAAATGCTGTGCCCTGGATCATCTCATAAATATACACAAAGCTTAGGGGTGAACAGGATACAGAGAAAACGGACTGACTGAGCGGGTGAGGGACCCAAATTATACCATTCAATGGAAGTTTATCCACTCTATATCATTATACTTCCAGGTCAGCCTGGTCAGAAATGATGAGGAGGATATGCGCTATACGGTCCCAATTGATTTAATGTGCATCTTATGAAGGTTTCATCTTGATGGCAAGACGGCGCCGACGGACATGGCAGCTCTAGCTCCTAAGCAACTTTTCACAAGCATTTCGCTACACCCGCAATAACATCTGCTAAATATGTATATGTGACCAATAAAATTTGATTTGAAAATTTGATTTGATTTAATGCATTCATATAGGCTTCATAAGCACTTCATAAATGGGCCACAAATAATCTTTAAATAAATTGATAGTAATGTCACACAGTTATGCCACGTTATGAATATTCATAGAGCATGATATACGGTTATAGATGATTTGTAAAGCATCTACAGTACGTAGTTTTATGAAGCCTTCATAAGATCCACTTAAAAGGCAGGACCTACTATACTTTGTAGTAAAGGCGCTGCAGAGTAAGATGAAAACAGTGTTAGAGAAGGAGTATAACTCACTACCCTTCCCTGTAACACACACCTCCCCTTAAACCCCCCCATCCCACTTCAATCTCTCTAGCCAAGTCCTGGACTCTGAACTCAGGGAGAATACCAATGACCCAGTGTCTATATGTTCAAGCCTTTGCCATCACTATCCAGCTGTTTCCTTCAGTTGTTTCCCCACAGACGAGGGGTAGCTCGCTACCGGATGACCCTCTGTCTACATTTAACTGTATAATGGGACAGGCAGAGGCAGACTGCCGTGCACAAGCTGAACTTTTTGACTCCAGAATAGCATTTCTGCCAATTGAACTCCTCTGCAGTGTTTCAGTCTGTGCCCCAAATGGCACCTTATTCCTTTTACAGTGCACTACTTTCTACCAGGGTCCATAAGACTGGTCAAAAGTAGTGCACTAAATAGGGAATAAGGTTCCATTTGGGACGCTCCCTTACTCACCCCAGGTTTAAGGGATAAGGGTTTTGCTTCTAACTCAAATGGTAATGGACATAAATATCTCGGGTATTTTCCATGAAGGGTAAAGGTCCACTAAATGCATGTATGTCCCTCTTCCTGCCTCAGCCAAATGCTACATCACGTAGATTTTTGGAGAATATAATTCGGACGCATTTTCGGTGAGGGTCTTAAGAGTGCCTGGTGAGCATTGTCAGTATTTATAGCTTGGGAAAACTGATCAACTTAAGAAGTAAATGTAATGTGTGTGAGAAGCAGAACAAATTCTCCTAATAATATCGATAATGATTAAAACCAGAATATTTTACAGTAGTTAGATTCATTTCTAAGTGCTTCTCCTTTTGCTCTGTTATCTATATAATATTTGATTCAGGCCTGAGTAGAATGTAAATGCTTCAACAAAAAGCTTGGTTAGACAAAGAGATTGGTAATGAATTCAGATAACCTCAAATAAACGTCTGAGAAGTAAAAAGAAAATCATGTATCGTACAAATCTATGAGAGAGATGAAAGAGAACAAAAACAATGGATTGTCTTAATAGGTTGCTCTAATTAGTGTGTTTGCTAAAAGGACTTTGATTTTATAACAAGTTCTTACATTTGTGATTCGCACAAAAATGATTCAACTTTTCTTTTTACTTTGCCCTATTCCTTGTAATAGTTTTTCTCTTCCTAAATTTTGTCCTATACGTTGTCCATCTTCTTTGTCTCTATATGCGTCACTGTGACACTGTCAACTGTCACGTTCTTTGCCTGTTTTGATTTAGCGTGTCATTCTAACCAGATTTGTGACACAAATTGGGATATTACCACAATGACCACAAGGGTAAATAAAACGTCTCGTTCTCCAAACACTGACGGGTATCGCCTCCACACTTGTTTTCCTTTTTCTTCATTCATTCCTTTATTTGACAGACCTCAGACCTGCTAAACACATTTCTAAATGACAGTTACTGCTTCTCCCCTCAAAGGGATGTTGAGTTGTGGATTTTCCTTGCCTAATGTGGGATCCCTGGCAGTGCAATGGAACATAGAGAGAGGTGGCCCCTGGGGGACAATGGCGGTTGTGTGGGGGACGGCAGAGTGGGGGTCGGGAATCAAAATGCAGATGACATTAGCAGTCAGCAGATTGATACAGGACCATTGATTCCTCTTTCCCCTGGACATGATCTGAATTGCAAATGGCGGCAGTGTTCAGTGGCCTTTCTGGAGTCAGCAGACATACTGAGGAGGGGAGAGCGTTCCCACAGCACTGGCCCTCCTTCTCCCCTACTATGACCTCTCTCCTGCCCTCCTCCCTCTCCCCTACTCTCCACTCCTCCCCTAGATCCCGCCACAGCTGCCGGTGCAGGCTCCCAGGGGCCAGGGCTATACACCCCACCATTGGGGGCTCACAACAGGGCCATTGTTCAGCCCGTCACTGAGGGAGGAGGCTGGGAGGAGGCTACTGCAGCCAAGGTGTATTGTCCCCCCTGCAAGCCCATGAAAACGAATAAAGGGACCAATGGTAGTGGTACATATGAAGCCTATCCCCCCACTTAAAACCCAATTAAGGAGGCTGCTCCCCCCATGAGCATGATTTGCATCCTGCTTTCAGAGCTTTTAAATAAGTCAATAAGTTCAATTTGGCTTCCGTTGAGGTTAAATGCTACAGTTCAGAAATAGCCTCAGCAGCCTTTTAGGACCTAGGGCCTACGGGAAACCTTTCTATCAATCCCTGTCTAATATCGAAGTCCAATGAGCTGATTTTATGCAGAGACCTTTGTGCTCTGTTTACTCACAACATTGGGTTAAGTGTAATAGAGTGCTGATGACTTTGATATATTCGGGAGAGGCCCATATGCTGCCAGAAGCATTTTCCTGACTTTATCAATATTTATAGACAGAGGAAGAGAAAAAGAGAAGAGACAGAAAGAGAGATGGAGATGTTGAGAAGAGAGAGCGAGAGCGAGCGAGAGAGAGCGAGAGAGAAAGAGAGCGAGAGAGCGAGACAGAAAGACAGGACGGACAAGCAGACCGACAGACAGGCAGAGGGATAGAGAGAGAAATAGAGAAAGTCCATGGACTAGACTCTTCTGAGATTGTTTGTCCCAGTAAATGCAGTTCCATCATGACACAGAGACAGTGGATAGTGATATGCAAATAGTCTCCAGCACACCCACTGAGCGCATCCTCCATCTACCAATTATACACACACACGCACACACACACACACACACACACACACACACACACACACACACACACACACACACACACACACACACACACACACACACACACACACACACACACACACACACACACACACACACACACACACACACACACACACACACACACACAGAGCGTGTCCTCCACACCCGCCAATTATAAGCACTCATGTTGCTACCGGCCACCTCTCAGCAATTAGCCCCCTCCATCTCAGACTGTTGAGCCGCGTTAGCGCCATCCGGGAAAAGTTAGCATTGCAAATGAAATGAAGACCTGCATTTCCAGGGGTGTCGTTTTAAAACACAGACTGCGTGAAGTGCACACGTTCTCTCTCCCTATCTTTTAAACATGCTTGTAGTGAGAGTCGCTTGGTATATTCTTTCTCAAAGAGTTGTTTATTATTCAATGTGCGGACTAGACGTACTGGGGGGACTAAAAAGAAAAGGGCCAGACGCTCATGTCCCAGAAATGCTAAAGGAATGTTATTGTGATGTTTGGCCTTTGTCCTCATCATAACTTGATACATTTGAAAGCCGCTCTCCCCCGTATACTCTCCGGATACTGTAGTGAATCACCCTGTTTGCTCCCAGCTGTGTACAGTAATACAATCTGACATCGATAGGATTTTACTCCCACAGGAACTGGAACTGCAATGTGTTTGAAATAACTGACTCACTTGACTTCGAACATGGTATTCACACATCAGATTCTTACTTATATCTCCAAACAATTTCCCAGAGTTTCTTAATGTGTCTGCGAGAGAAAATAGTACATTCCATTTCATTCTTGTACAATATCCAAAAGAGCAATATTATAAAGCGTATAATAAAGTGTATTACAGAACTAGAACTTGTCTAAAAACATTCATCTACTCTATGAATCTACCCTTCAATAGTTGTCTTAACTACAATCACCCCATTCTATCATCACCCAATGACTTCTTTATTATAGTGAAGCATGGCTTTGAATTTAACCAGTCCAGGGCCCATATTCATGAAGCGACTCAGAGTAGTGAGTAGTGGGAGTGCAGATCTAGGATCAGTTTTTCCTTTTAGATCATAATGAATATGATAATATGGACAGGGTTGACCTGATCCTGGATTAGCACTACTCTGAGACTCTTTATGAATACAGGCCATGGCTCGAACCCAGCAGCCAGGCGGCAGTCGCCGTTGGTGTTTGCCATCCTAATCAGCCGCATTGTCTCCGAGACGACCCAACTCTGACCTGTGGTCAGCCATACTGAGACATCAAGGCAGCCGCAGCAGTCTCTGGCATGGCAGTGTTTGTCTATGGCACGGTACTGTTTGCAGTAAACACTGATCTAAATTCATTAACCCTCCCACAAACATTTTCCCAAGGTTTCTATCCAGGGCCGCCTGGTGCTAAACAAGTGGTTGTCTCAGCCTGGTGCAGATCCCTCTTGTTTGTGTGTGTGTGTATGTGTGTCTGCGTGTGTGTGTCTGTGCATGTGTGCATGTGTGTGCATGTGTGTATGTGTGTGTATGTATGTGTGTGTAATTGGAAGGCTACTGAAGATGGAGGAGAGAAAAATCAATACCAGACCTGCTCTGACAATTACAGCAGAGAGGTGTTTCAGATTTCACCTTCACTAACCTAGAGGTGTAAGGAATGATTGTTAACTCAAGGTGAGAGGCTGATGTTATTTAAATTGGAGAGCAGGCTTATTTTTAGATAAAGAGAAATATGTTAGACGGATGAATGCTCAATCATTTTTGACTATAGAGCCATGTCTGTAAATTACTTCAACTGATAAGTACTTACCGTTACAATACTTACAGTAAATAATATGGATGAGATTCAGAAATGCCTCCAAAATGGCATCCACATTTACTTTACATTTAGAACAGGATGGGCTGGGTATAAGTGTTCAAACTAAATACGGTAAATTGTAGTTCAGAACGTCTCCTCATTTGAAGCGATTGCATGATTTGCCATTCAGGTCAATTTGGGAGGAGCACATACAATACTACATCCTTAACTACAAATCCAGCATGATTTCTTCCAGCATGGTCTCCTCCTGCTGATTTTAAGAGGATATACACTGAGTGTACAAGACATTAAGAAAACCTTCCTAATATTGAGTTGGACCCTTTTTTTGCCCTCAGAACGGCCTCAATTCATCGGGGCATGGACAAGGCGTCGAAAGCGTTCCACAGGGATGCTGGCTCATGTTGACTCCAATGCTTCCCACTGTTGTGTTAAGTTGGCTGAATGTCCTTTGGGTGGTGGACCATTCTTGATACACACGGGAAACTGTTGAGCGTGAAAAACCCAGCGCGTTGCAGTTTCTGACACAACCAAACCGGTGTGCCTGGCACCTACTACCATACCCCGTTCAAAGACACATAAATCGTTTGTCTTGTCCATTTACCCTCTGAATTGCACACATACACAATCCATGTCTCAATTGTCTCAAGGCTTGAAAATAATTCTTTAACCTGTCTCCTCCCCTTCATCTACACTGATTGAAATGGATTTAACAGGTGCCATCAATAAATGATCATAGCTTTCACCTGGATTCACCTGTTCACAGTGAAAGAATAGTGTTTTGTACACAGTGTATATCTCCTTTGGCAAAACTTGATCCTTGTAACTGTGACTCCCTCTGACTGGGAGCCATACTGTTCATATTAGCAAGACTAAGGAGATGAGTGACTGATAGAGAGATTGAACAACAGAGAGGAAGTGAGAGAGAGAGATTGAACAACTGAACAAGAGAGAGAGAGAGTGGCGGCATGCGTCTTCCTAAGCCCAGCGAGCCCAGACAGAGTGCATTATGCCATATTATGCCATCTCACAGGGGCACCGTGGACTCCACAGCTGTTAATGACAAGGACCCAACCCAGAGCCCTGAGGGAATAATGAGAGGGAGTCAGTAAAATGCTGCTTCCCCTTTAAGGCCTGTCAGAGGCTTTGACAGGAGTCATAAATTTAATCCCTGAACCTGCTGAGAGGCGAAGGAGCTGAGAGGAGCGGAGCAGCGGGAAAGCCTTTTCCTACTTCAAGAACCCTGCCTGCATGGCTGGATTCGGGACTTTGGGATAGCCTGCCAAAAAGCCTTTAAACCTGATGAAAAATTAATTTTGCACAGCTGCACCCCTCACTGTGCACTGGGGAGTGGGGATGACGAGCGGGGGAAAGTGAAACCTCCACAAACAAATCTGAAAAATAATGATGTATGCAGACTGAATGACTTGCTGTGTAGGGAGGAAGCGTCTAAGAAATTAGAAATACCATTTCCCTCTCAATAACTTTGGCAAAGCAGTCCCAGGGCACTGCAGATGGGCGAAAACAATTTCTGTGTTTATTTTCATCCTTCTTTTAATTAATAGATAAACAGCAACTACAGTATATTTGTGTCCTTAGCTGGCTTCATTCTGCCTGGGGCATTGATGTTGTGTATATTTTGTCAATTGTCCCTGCCTTCTGCTCGAGTGTGTACCCTGTGGCACGGTGTGAGTCCTCTCTCTGGAGAGGCGGTTTGACATCAGTATGATGATGAGACATCTCTCCCTCCCTGAAACAGCGTGGTGCAGAGCAGTGGAAACTGATTTTATACAGCCGGCCGTGTGAAGAGTGGATTGGGGATTGCATAGCCGGGGTGGCCAGCAAGGGGCCCCTGAAGGGGGGGGGGGAGTTGTTTATGAATATATTTGTATTTGAGTTCTGCCATACTAAATGTCTCGGCCATGCTAATCGCTTGGTGCTCTGGCATCAGGAAATCTTCCAGTTTGAGGGCAAATCTCACAAGTCTTCTACGCTTTAGATTTCAGGAATATTTGAAGTGGTCACACCCCATCTATACAACTGAAATCCATTAAAAAGAAAGGCTGAATTTCGACACTCTAGTGGGCGTAACATGATAAGCTCATCAGAAGTATGTCATGCCCACCCCTGGTCAGAGCGAAGCCGTCCAGTTACCAGTTCATATCTGTCCCAATGATTTTCATCTTCTACAAAGTTAATTAATTAAACAGCCATTTATTCCAGTAAAGAATTATGGATATATTTTTCTTCTTTCTTGGCAGCCAACAAGGAACCGTGAAATCATTAAATAACAACTTTCTCTTGCTTGTATTTGTGTGGACATACCATACCCTGCATAAAAATTGTAATCTGAATAATGTATGTATCTTCTGTTACATTCTTTATAAGACTTTGGCACTCTGTCCATCCTCCTTCTGAGCTTTCAATCACAGGGCCCCTAGGGGGTTGTGGGATACCTTCTCTTTGAAGCCATCTGAGGAGAGAGGGATAGAAATATCAGGCTCAGACAGGAAGGGGAAATCAGCATGCATACACCATTATGAGAAATACACCATTGCATTTCACATAAATGGGTGACCACAATTTAAGGGCCAAATCGAGGTGTATTATGTAAAAGAAAAGCCATAATGAGAAATGAAAGACAAAACCCCACAGCCTCTGTCATCAAGGCTTCTTCTACATAAAGATTTTTCTCACACAACATTGTATAGCAACTTAACCGAGGTGGAATAAAATAATTATTTTAATACACAGCGGAAGTGTTAAAAAAAAGGTAATTACTCTGTATCTACATTCCACAAATGCCTTTCATAATTCATAAAACTAAATATGATAATAGTCTATGGCAGGTATTCCCAAACTTGGGTACGCTTACCCACAGGGGTACGCGCAATGCCGTCGGGGGTGCGCCAAATCAAAATATGATTCACTTTTTTTTATATATATATATATATATTATAATTGTTTTGTAATTGTAATTGCAATTATAATTGTTTTTCTTTTTTTCTTCACATTTTCAAACAGACCATTTATATTTTCAAACGGTGCTATACATTTGGGTGAGTTTTTTCTCTCGGCTTCCCACACAACATCTCTCCTTACTATCACGCATTAGTTTCGCTTCCCCACCCGACATTTTTAAAAAGACCCGACGGGGCTCATTGCCTGCTTGAATTATGCAGAAACGGGCAGTGTTTAGGTCATGTAATTGATAATGTTGGAAAGGGGAGAAATTGTGCTTTACAATGGTATTGACATTACAGTTGATCTGGAAGTATTATGTTTTTGGGGCGCTAAAATAAGGGCAATTGTACGGATCAAGGCGATGTACGAGTTTACGTGAGTTTACGTTAGTGTTCATCGAAATAACAACACAATGTCAAATACAGGTAGCCTAGTCAAATAATTAACGTGAAGTAACTCACTTTTGTACATCACGCTGGTCGGTACAATTGACCTTATTTTAGCGCCCAAAAAATGTAATACTTCCAGATCAACTGTAATATCAATACCATTGTAAAGCACATTTTCTCCACTTTCCAACAAAATCAATGATGCCCATTCATGATGCCCATCTCTGCATGATTCAAGAAGGCAATGAGCTCCGTCGTGTCTTTTTAAAAATAGTGGGTGGGGAAGCCAAACCTATTGCGTGATAGTGAGGAGAGATGTCGTGTGGGGAAACAGCTTTTTTCACTCAATCTGTCCAATTTATCACCTTATTGCCTCTAAAATGTAAATAAAACACTATAAAGAGTTTATATAATTGCCATTACATACCTATTTGAAGGTTTGTGTCGAATTTGAATCGGGTTTTTAGGGCGGTGCTAAAGTGACTTTCAGAAGTAAACATCGGCTTTTGAGTCATGATAGCCTGCAGTGATGACGCAAAAAATGACTAGGTATCCCCCCCTTACCCTTTCCCTGTCCCTTTCTTGTATTTAAACGGTGAGAGAAGTGCTACACCTGGTGGAGAGAGGCTGTAAGACAGAATAAGTTGCTTTATGCGTGCTCTACGTTACGCCATGACGCGCCACGCTGTAACGTACAGCATCGGAGGGGTCAGTTTTTCTCCGATATTATAGAGCCATTACCATGTCAATCAACGTTTGAATAGAAACATAGTTCACACCCCAGATGTTGATGTCAACACAGTCGCTACAGTCTCATTAGTTTTCTTTGCAGCCTCATTTGAATGTCGCGGTTGTGCACATTTGTACGGAATGGGGTTAGCGTACATTAACATCAAATCACATTAACCGTTACTCTCTAGTGGGAATTACATTAACGATCTGTATGTAGCCAAACGTAGCTGCTGCTCATTCTGTTTGCTCGAAAAATGTATAAATGGTTAAAAAAAAGTAAGGCCCGCATCCATAGAGACACATACCAGCTCTACTGGTAGTACCGTTAATGGAATTCCCACGAGAGTGTAACGATTAATGTGATTGGATGTTAATTATTTGACTAGGCTAACTGTATTTGACATTGTGTTGTTATTTCGCTTAACACTAGTACCGGAGCGCCAAGTCTAGGACCAAAAGGCTCCTTAAACCTCTACCGCTTCTCTCTCCCGGATCCGGGATCCTCCTCATCAAAAAAGCTGACTAGCATAGCCTAGCCTAGCCTAACGGGACAGGGATATCATATAATATAATTTTCATGAAATCACAAGTCCAATACAGCAAATGAAAGATAAACATCTTGTGAATCCAGCCATCATTTCCGATTTCTAAAATGTTTTACAGCGAAAACACAATATAGAATTATATTAGCTTACCACAATAGCCAAACACACAACCGCATTTATTCACCGCAAAGGTAGCTTTCGCAAAAACCAACAAAAGATATAAAATTAATCACTAACCTTTGGACAACTTCATCAGATGACAGTCTTATAACATCATGTTATACAATACATTTATGTTTTGTTCGAAAATGTGCATATTTAGAGCTGCAAATCGTGGTTATACATTGTGAATACGTAGCAACATTTTCCCAGAATGTCCAGAGATATTTTGGACACTCACCTAATCTGTCCAAAGAACTCATCATAAACTTTACATAAAAATACTTGTTGTATGGCAAATGAAAGATACACTGGTTCTTAATGCAAACGCTGTGTTAGATTTTTTTTAAATAACTTTACCATAACATACAGCTTGCGTTATTGTGAGACAGCACTCACCAACACGGCGGAGAATAGGAGTCAACATTTTACACAGAAATACGAAATAACATCATAAATGTTTTCTTACTTTTGCTGAGCTTCCATCAGAATGTTGTACAAGGAGTCCTTGGTCCAGAATAAATCGTTGTTTGGTTTTAGAATGTCCATTTCTTCTGTCGAATTCGCGCCACAATGCTAGCCAAGGTTGCTAACATTCCCATCCTCTCTTGGCGCAAAGAACGGAAAACTCCAAAAGTCCCAATAAACGTTGAATAAACTGATAAAACTCGGTTGAAAAAACCTACTTTATGATGTTATTATCATATGTATCAAATAAAATCAGAGCCGGAGATATTCGCTGTGTATACCGAACGCTTTTCAGAAGACAATGTCGAGCTCCCCAGCGTGCCGTCGAAGACAAAGAAAATACCGGACCTGTCACTCCAAAAGCTCTTGTTCGACCTCAGATCAAGCTAGACACCCCATTCCACCTTCCACTGCCTGTTGACATCTAGTGGAAGGCGTATGAAGTGCATACATATCGATAATTAAAAGCCAGTTGAATAGGCAGGCCCTGAAACAGAGCCTCGTTTTCAGATTTTTCACTTCCTGTATGGAAGTTTGCTGCCAAATGAGTTCTGTTTTACTCACAGATATAATTCAAACAGTTTTAGAAACTTCACAGTGTTTTCTATGCAATAGTAATAATAATATGCATATTGTATGATCTAGAATAGAGTACGAGGCAGTTTAATTTGGGCACGATTTTTTCCAAAGTGAAAACAGCACCCCCCTATTGACAAGAAGTTAACAGCATCTAGCCCCCAAGCCATAAGACTGCTGAACAAGTAATCAAATGGCCACCGGACTATTACATTGACCCCTGCCCATCCATTTGTTTTGTACACTGCTGCTACTCGCTGTTTATTATCTGTAACGGTTCTCGTCCTCTTCGTCTGAGGAGTAGCAAGGATCGGACCAATACGCACCGTGGTAAGTGTCCATTTTAATTTATTAAAACTGAACACTGAAAAATACAAAATAACAAAGTGAATAATACCGAAAACCGAAACAGTCCTGAAATGTGAAACAAACACTACAACAGGAAACAATCACCCACAACACCCACAATGAAAAACAGGCTACCTAAATATGGCTCCCAATCAGAGACAACGACTGACACCTGCCTCTGATTGAGAACCATACTAGGCCCAACACATAGAAATCTAACAACAGAACAAAACATAGAAAAATAACATAGAATGCCCACCCTAACTCACGCCCTGACCAAACTAAAATAAAGACATAAAAGGAACTAAGGTCAGAACGTGACATTTTCTATGCATAGTCACTTCACCCCTACCTCCAGTACATGTACAAATGACCTCTAACCTGTAACCCCGCACACTGACTCAGCACCGGTAACCTTTGTATATAGCCTCATTATTGTTGTTATTGTGTTACTTTTTATTATTTTTTACTATAGTTTATTTGGTAAATATTTTCTAAACTCTTCTTGAACTGCACTGTTGGTTAAGGGCTTGTAAGTAAGCATTTCACTGTAAGATCTACACAGTTTTATTTGGCGCATGTGACAAATAAAATTTGATCTGATTTGCTAATACCAACACCTGCACCTGTCGACGACACAAGTTGTTCAGCTTCCACGAGCACATCCAATGCTAGCATCAGTAATTCTACATTTGTTGTTAGCCCAGCTAGCATGAACACAGTTGTCTAACAGTTGTGAATCTGATGCAGCCAAAGAGCTACTGCCCCTTTATCAGGGAAAGCACCGAACAACAGACGTTGGACCATCGAAGAGGCGTATTAAGATGACTTTCGAGTAGTAAGACATGTATAAAAGCAACAAATACCATTAATAACAAGGGGCTAGAAGCGTCTTATATGGTGAGCTACTGAGTGGCTAGAACAGGCAAGCCCCATACTATTGTGGAAGATATAATTCTTCCTGCTGCCACGGATATGGCTGGGAAAATGCTGGGGGAAAAGGCCCAAAAAACTATACAGACAATGACTTCATCAAACAACACTGTTTCACAGCGCATCAGTGACATGGCAGGAGATGTTTTGAAACAATTACTGATTCGCCTACAAGCCAGTGAATTCTATGTATTACAGCTGGATGAGTCAACAGACGTGGTCGGCCTGGCACAGCTCCTGGTATATGTTCGTTTCGTTTATGAGGGGTCAATTAAGGAAGACATCCTCTTCTGCAAACCACTGGAAACCAGGACAACAGGAGAGGATCTTTTTTAAGTACTGGACAGCTTTGTGACATCAAATGGACTTTGGTGGTCAAGATGTGTTGGTATCTGTACTGACGGCGCAAAAGCCATCACAGGGAGACATAGTGGAGTGGTAACGTGCGTGCAAACAGTTGCTACCGACGCCACTTGGGTACACTGCAGCATCCACGAGAGGCTCTTGCTGCCAAGGAAATGCCTGACAGCTTGAAAGACGTTTTGGACATACCGTAAAATTGGTTAACTTTGTTAAAGCAAGGCCCCCGAACTCTCGTATATTTTCTGCACTATGCAATGATATTGGCAGCGGTCAGCTGGTTATCAAGGGGCAAAGTTGTGTCATGTTTTTTTTAATTGAGAGACGAGCTTAAAGTTTTCTTTACTGACCATAATTTTCACTTGTCTGACTGCTTGCATGATGAAGAGTTGCTCACATGACTGGCCTATCTGGGTGATGTCTCGCCTGAATGATCTGAATCTAGGACTACAGGGACTCTCCGCAACTATATTCAATGTGCGGAACAAAATTGAGGCTATGATTAAGAAGTTGTAGCTCTTCTCTGTCTGCATTAACAAGGACAACACACAGGTGTTTTTTGTGTGCAAATGAACTCAAGCTTACGGCCAATGTCAAATGTGATATAGCGAAGCACCTGAGTGACTTGGGTGCGCAATTACCCAGGTACATTCCCGAAACAGATGACACAAACAACTGGATTTGTTATCCCTTTCATGCCCTGCCTCCAGTCCACTTACCGATATCTGAACAAGAGAGACTCATTGAAATTGCAACAAGCGGTTCTGCGAACATTTTATTTAATCAGAAGCCACTGCCAGATTTTTGGATTGGGCTGCACTCTGAGTATCCTGCCTTGGCAAATCGCGCTGTTAAGGCACTGATGCCCTTTGCAACCACGTACCTATGTGAGAGTGGATTCTCGGCCCTCACTATCATGAAAACTAAATACAGGAACAGACTGTGTGTGTAAAATGATTTAAGACTGCGACTCTCTCCAATACAACCCAACATTGCGGAGTTATGTGCATCCTTTCAAACACACCCTTCTCATTAACCTGTGGTGAGATATTCACAATTTTCGATGAACAAATAAGGTTTTATATGTAAGATGATTAAATAAATCATTATTACATTATTATTTGTGCCCTGGTCCTATGAGAGCTCTTTGTCACTTCCCACGAGCCGGGTTGTGACAAAAACTCACACTCATTGTTATGCTTAATAAATGTATCATTAGCGTGTGTGTGGCAGGCTTACAATGATGGCAAAAAACAACATTTAAGAGTACGCTGACCCTGGTGCTAGAGGGGGTACGCAGCTGGAGGTTGAATGTTTGAAGGGGTATGGGACTATAAAAAGTTTGGGAACCACTGGTCTAGGGAATGCAGAGTTGTTTCCTGTGGTGCTACTTAGAAACCTGGGTGTATGTCTGAGGTGCTTTGGAGTCTCTCTCCCCTTTCTCTTTCTCTGTCTCCCCCTTTCTATCGTTCTCTACTCCCCATCTCTTTCTCTTCCCCTCTCTCTAATCCCTGTCTCCCTGTTTCTCTCTCTCTCTCTCTCTCTCTCTCTCTCTCTCTCGATCTTTCTCTTTTTCCCCTATCTCTCCCTCTCCTTGGTGGGATGAGGAAGCCACAAGACAGGAGATAAGGCTGGGCCAAGAGCCTTCCTCCATACGCCTGACATTTCACCATGGCCCAAGCTCTCCTCTGTGCTCTGGGTGTAAATTATGGAAATACACATGCATGCAAGCACACATAAATGCATACACGCCCTCAGGCATGCAAGGACGCACACACGGATGCAGGCAGGCACACACGCAGGCACGTGTGTGTGTGAGGGGAGGGGGTAGTAGCAGAACTCATCCCTCAGCAATGTTCATCTCAGACTGATCTGATATTGTGCATGGAACATGCTGAAACAACATCTGCGTGTAACCTTGGTAATATCTTATCTGCACTTTGCGTTGAGTTTCTGTCACCTGTTCATCTGCCATGCTTCATGCCATGTGTGAAGAAAAATAGTCCAATCCACTCAACACGCCTGTCTGTGTACATTCTGTCTGAACTAGTGTTAACATTCTGGGCAGACTTTTTTCAATGATTTAATCTCTGTGTCTCTGTGCTCTAGCTTGCATTTCCATGTGATGTTGAGATACTGCCAATTTAGTAACATGCTTTTAGAGTGAGTGCATTGTCTAATATGGTCTGCTTTACACAGTGTTCTGCTTCAAACTTTTAATATGTTCATCTTCAATATATTTTATTTGGATTTAGACATTTATATCTGTGTAATTACACATTCATTTCTGTAGTAAGATAATTGTAATACTGTTACAGAACTACCAACTCCATTGTATCGGTATATGGAGCATAATGGTTAGCAGCATACAGTAGGTAGGCTATTGTAGCATTATATGGAGCCCAGAGGCCGGTACTCTGATCTTTATGGCAAACCCTCGGACTCAACCATCTGACAACTCTGGCTTGATGCTTCAAAACCCCTCACCTCACCACAAGTTGAAACAGGTAAGGTGTTGGTCTTTTATTCCACCCCGGATCAAACGGACCTCGATCAAACGTCAGAACTTCAAACCGGGTGTCATCTGCTGTCCAGTCGTAGGCTATTTGAAGTGAAGGATGTAATGATATCATACAGTAGATATAGTAGCCACACAAGCCATTATTCTTTGAGAATCCCTCCGCCCAGATCCAAATGCGCAAGACAAATAGCCTATGTCCGGATGGATGCACCTTCCCCTATAATGGACGGCTCAAGTGAGTGATGAGCTGATATGATTGAACAATGCAGAACAAATTGTTCAGATACAAATATCAGTTGTTGGTATAGACCTGCATAGGCTATCAATACTTGCTTGGGTTTTGTAAGCATGGATATAAATGGAGAAATCAGAAAATTGCTGAACACTGCACTGTCATTCCCTGATACTATGGGCAACTCTATATTAAGCCCTCACACCTATTCATATGCGAGTCTGAGGTAAACCACTAATATAAGTTTTACATGTCTAAAACAACCTTATACGGCTAACTGGTTACACAGGAAATCAATCAATCAATTTCCCATCCCACTCATTCACTTTTGGACTTTATGACTGTATGTTAAAATTAAACAAAAACGAACACAACCTCTGGTTTTGTGGGCCAGCCCTAACCCTGGAGTGTAAGGGTCCACATTGGTCGCAGGGACAGAAACCCCGCTGTCTCTTTCTGAAGACCAATTTGCTGCAATGCTCCCAAAGGAAAGGGACTGGTGTTGATTTTGGCACTCCTTCCCATTCCCTACCAACAAATCCTGCCTTTTCTAGACCGGTTGGCTCTGAAACTCACAGGAGTGTTGGGAGCGAGGGAGAGGGAGAGGGAGGGAGAGGGAGGGAAAAGAATAAGAAAAACGGCCTCAGGGCCGGAGCGAGATATTGTATACATGTGCACTGGAGCGAACGGTTTGAGGCCAGCTGCTTAAGGATTTTTCTGTGGAGTCAAGATTATCCACATCCAATAGAGAGAAAGAACGAGAGCGAGAGAGAGAGAGAGAGAGAGAGAGAGAGAGAGAGAGAGAGAGAGAGAGAGAGAGAGAGAGAGAGAGAGAGAGAGAAGCTTGTCTACTTGCTTTTTCCTGTGCATCTCAATTCTGTCCGGGGTAACAGTGAGACACTGTCAGAAGGGAATGGCTTTTTTTTAAGACCCTTTAACTTATTATAGCTGAGAGTGGGGAGAGAGAGGCCTGAGAGAGACAGAGAGAGAGAGGGAGTCGTTCCATCTCTCTCTGGCTGCACGTAAGTGGCCATTCATACTGTAGGTCTTTCAAGTGCTATGGCTAAGACTCTCACACGGACTTCCTGGGCTGTGAATGGGTTACTGGCAAGCATGGCCTTCTCTTGGTTCTAAATCCCTTCTTAGCATTTCCTTTGTATTTCCTATATGCAATCTGGGCTAGAACACGTCTATGACCTGCTGTCTGCTGGTCTGAGTAAATTGTGATGTAAATAATTTACATAGAATTATGTGTATGCCAATTTAAAGCACCTTTACCAATCAATGACATTGAGATTTTTTAAAAGTAATGACATTCTCACATTTGAAACTACACCTGACAACATGTAAGCACATGTGAAAACAAGATATTTCAAGTGAAATAAATGTGACAATATGGGGATGACACATTTCAATTTGATACCGGAACACTACACGTGACAACCTTTGAGCACGTGAAAACCCAGGTGTCAAATGTAATTTAGAATATTTTACTTTGAAAGGCATACTGTATTATCTGACATAATTGACTATACAGTGATCCCTCGCCACTTCGCGGTTCACTTATCGCGGATTCGCTATTTCGCGGATTTTCATAATGCATTTTTTTTTTTTTTTTGGTGCATTGTGCTCTGCATTCTGATTCGCTAAAAACTCACTCCCGCTTCTTGTATCAAAACATGCTACGAATTGTGCTATCATTTTGTCGTCTCGTGCAGTTATGTGTACGTACATAAAACAGCTTGGCAAATTTACATTAAGTTGGCCAAATTATCTTGTAATTTCGAACATCTCCTAAACCCATAATGTCGACGAAACGCTCTGAAGAGCAGTGAAACGGCCTACACGTGAGTCACTGTATTTGTATACATGTAATAGTTGCTAATTGTAAAAAAAAAAAAAAGTTTTCTATTTCGCGGATTTCACTTATCGCGGGTCATTTTCGGAACGTAACCCCCGCGATAAACGAGGGATTACTGTATATATATATATGTATATATATATATATACACTGCTCAAAAAAATAAAGGGAACACTTAAACAACACAATGTAACTCCAAGTCAATCACACTTCTGTGAAATCAAACTGTCCACTTTGGAAGAAACACTGATTGACAATAAATTTCACATGCTGTTGTGCAAATGGAATAGACAAAAGGTGGAAATTATAGGCAATTAGCAAGACACCCCCAATAAAGGAGTGGTTCTGCAGGTGGTGAACACAGACCACTTCTCAGTTCCTATGCTTCCTGGCTGATGTTTTGGTCACTTTTGAATGCTGGCGGTGCTTTCACTCTAGTGGTAGCATGAGACGGAGTCTACAACCCACACAAGTGGCTCAGGTAGTGCAGTTCATCCAGGATGGCACATCAATGCGAGCTGTGGCAAAACGGTTTGCTGTGTCTGTCAGCGTAGTGTCCAGAGCATGGAGGCGCTACCAGGAGACAGGCCAGTACATCAGGAGACGTGGAGGAGGACGTAGAAGGGCAACAACCCAGCAGCAGGACCGCTACCTCCGCCTTTGTGCAAGGAGGAGCAGGTGGAGCACTGCCAGAGCCCTGCAAAATGACTTCCAGCAGGCCACAAATGTGCATGTGTCTGCTCAAACGGTCAGAAACAGACTCCATGAGGGTGGTATGAGGGCCCGACGTCCACAGGTAGGGGTTGTGCTTACAAATGTTTGGCATTTGCCAGAGAACACCAAGATTGGCAAATTCGCCACCGGCGCCCTGTGCTCTTCACAGATGAAAGCAGGTTCACACTGAGCACATGTGACAGACGTGACAGAGTCTGGAGACGCCGTGGAGAACGTTTTGCTGCCTGCAACATCCTCCAGCATGACCGGTTTGGCGGTGGGTCAGTCATGGTGTGGGGTGGCATTTCTTTGGGGGGCCGCACAGCCCACCATGTGATCGCCAGAGGTAGCCTGACTGCCATTAGGTACCGAGATGAGATCCTCAGACCCCTTGTGAGACCATATGCTGGTGCGGTTGGCCCTGGGTTCCTCCTATTGCAAGACAATGCTAGACCTCATGTGGCTGGAGAGTGTCAGCATTTCCTGCAAGAGGAAGGCATTGATGCTATGGACTGGCCCGCCCGTTCCCCAGACCTGAATCCAATTGAGCACATCTGGGACATCATGTCTCGCTCCATCCACCAACGCCACGTTGCACCACAGACTGTCCAGGAGTTGGCGGATGCTTTAGTCCAGGTCTGGGAGGAGATCCCTCAGGAGACCATCCGCCACCTCATTAGGAGCATGCCCATGCGTTGTAGGGAGGTCATACAGGCACGTGGAGGCCACACACACTGAGCCTCATTTTGACTTGTTTTAAGGACATTACATCAAAGTTGGATCAGCCTGTAGTGTGGTTTTCCACTTTAATTTTGAGTGTGACTCCAAATCCAGACCTCCATGGGTTGATAAATTTGATTTACATTGATCATTTTTGTGTGATTTTGTTGTCAGCACATTCAACTATGTAAAGAAAAAAGTATTTAATAAGAATATTTCATTCATTCAGATCTAGGATGTGTTATTTTAGCGTTCCCTTTGTTTTTTTGAGCAGTGTATAAGGGCATGGTAATGGTACACTACAGTGTTGTTACCTGGGGTAAAAAAAGGTCAAAGGTACGCTTCACATGGACTCATATGAACTCACATGGTACAGTTTGGTACACAGTAAAATCACTAGTGTTAAATTCACAGTGTCAAAAGTGATCGACTCCCATAGAGTAGTTTTAGCAACTGGCAGTGCTAAATGACCCCTAGCGTCAGTGCTGATAACTGGTGTTAAATGCTAAGGTATAACATTTTACTCTATTAGTGTAGACTTTTACTGTGTAAAAAGTGTAAACATCATCACAACCCCACCCATAAATTCAGTTTCTGCGTTCAAATTTCCTATTTTCTTGACGCTATTGTTGGATCAGAAGAATCCTAATTTGTTCCACGCAAAGGTGAGTTTTAATCAACTATTTCACTGATATTATTTAGCTATTTTAATTGAAATACTTGATACTTGGTTGTCAGTGTAAGGGGTGCGTAACTGGTGGCAGGGAAGTCAAACGCAGGAGAGCAGAACTTGGTGAATAGCCGGAGCAGTTTAATATACAAAACTAACGGCATATAAAACATACACATGGGTACAAAACCGCACCAGTAACACAAAGCACAAGAACTTACAATACGCAATTCCCGACAAAGACATGGGGGAAACAGAGGGAAAATATACAACATGTAATAAGGGGATTGAAACCAGGTGAGTGTGAAAACAAGACAAAACAAATGGAACATGAAAAATGGATCGGCGATGGCTAGAAGACCGGTGACGTCGACCGCCGCACACCGCCCGTGCGGCTCCAGCAGCGTGCCGACACTGGCCTCGAGGACAACACGGGGGGCGAGGTGCAGGGTGATCCGGACGGAGACGGTGGAAATCTCTCAGCATAAAGGGTCCCACACGTCCTCCCCCGGAACCCAGCATCTCTCCTCCGGACCGTACCCCTCCCAGTCCACGAGGTACTGAAGGCCCCTCGCCCGGCGTCTCGTATCCAGGATGGATTGAACGGAGTACACCGGGGCCCCCTCCCGCACCTCAGATTCCTGGAGCGGGCCAGCCACCACCGTCCTGAGGAGAGACACATGGAACAAGGGGTTAATGCGGTAATCTGGGGGAAGCTGTAACCTATAACATACCTCGTTCACTCTCCTCAGGACTTTAAATGGCCCCACAAACCGCGGACCTAGCTTCGGTCCCAGCTTCTAACAGGGCAGGGCAACTTTCTGGCGCAGCATGGAGTGCTGAAGATGGACCTGGGCGGCGTCCCATGTTTCGCGCCGCCACCAGCCATCCACCGCAGGAGCTTCGGTCTGACTCTGATGCCAAGGAGCCAGAACCGGCTGATACCCCAATACACACTGGAAGGGAGAGAGGTTAGTGGAGCAGTGGCGGAGCGAGTTCTGGGCCATCTCTGCCCAGGGCACGAACGCTGCCCACTCCCCCAGCCGGTCCTGGCAATAAGACCTCAGAAACCTACCCACATCCTGGTTAACTCTCTCCACCTGCCCGTTACTCTCGGGGTGAAAACCTGAGGTAAGGCTGACCGAGACCCCCAGACGTTCCATGAACGCCCGCCAGATCCTCGACGTGAACTGGGGACCCCGATCAGACACTATATCCTCAGGCACCCCGTAGTGCTGTAAGACGTGTGTAAACAGGGCCTTCGCAGTCTGTAGGGCCGTTGGGAGACCGGGAAAAGGGAGGAGACGACAGAACTTAGAAAAATGATCCACAACGACCAGGATCGTGGTGTTACCCTGTGAAGGTGGATGATCGGTTATGAAATCCATCGACAGGTGCGACCACGGCTGTTGTGGAACGGGTAAGGGTTGTAACTTACCTCTGGGCAGGTGCCTAGGAGCCTTACACTGGGTGCAAACCGAGCAGGAGGAAACATTATCCCTCACATCCTTAGCCAAAGTGGGCCACCAGTACTTCCCACTAAGACAGCGCACCGTCCGACCGATCCCAGGATGACCAGAGGAGGGTGACGTGTGGGCCCAATAGATCAGCCGGTCGCGGACAGCAGACGGAACGTACAGACTCCCAGCTGGACACTGAGGGGGAGCGGGCTCTGCACGTGACGCCTCCTCAATGTCCGCGTCCAGCTCCCACACTACCGGCGCCACCAAGCAAGAGGCTTGTATGGGAGTATGGGAGTTAGATCCATGGGCCGCTCCTTTGTGTCATACTGCCGGGACAGTGCGTCTGCCTTAACGTTCTGGGAACCTGGTCTGTACGAAATGGTTAAAACAAAACGGGTGAAAAACATGGCCCACCTTGCCTGGCGAGGGTTCAGTCTCCTCGCTGCCCGGATGTACTCCAGATTGCAGTGATCAGTCCAGATGAGAAAAGGGTGTTAAGCCCCCTCAAGCCAATGTCTCCATGCCTTCAAGGCCTTGACGACAGCCAACAGCTCCCTGTCCCCCACGTCATAGTTTTGCTCCGCCGGGCTGAGCTTCTTCGAGAAGAAGGTACAGGGGCGGAGCTTCGGTGGCGTACCCGAGCGCTGAGAGAGCACCGCTCCTATGCCAGCCTCGGACACGTCCACCTCCACTATGAACGCCAAAGAGGGATCCGGATGGGCCAGCACGGGCACCGAGGTAAACAGAGCCCTTAGTTGCCCAAAAGCCCTATCCGCCTCAACTGACCACTGCAGACGTACAGGACCCCCCTTCAGCAGTGAGGTAATGGGAGCAGCCACCTGACCAAAACCCTGGATAAATCTCCGGTAGTAATTGGCAAACCCTAAAAAATTGCTGCACCTCCTTTACCGTGGTGGGAGTCGGCCAATTACGCACGGCTGAAATGCGGTCACTCTCCATCTCTACCCCTGATGTGGAAATGCAATACCCTAGGAAGGAGACAGCTTGCTGAAAGAACAGGCATTTCTCAGCCTTGACGTACAGGTCATGCTCCAACAGTCGTCCAAGTACCCTGCGCATGCTCGGCGCGTGTAGCGGAGTATATCAGAATGTCATCGATATACACCACTACACCCTGCCCGTGCAGGTCCCTGAAAATCTTGTCTACAAAGGATTGGAAGACTGATGGCGCATTCATCAACCCGTATGGCATAACGAGGTACTCATAATGTCCTGAGGTGGTACTAAACGCCGTCTTCCACTCATCTCCCTCCCGGATACGCACCAGGTGGTATGCGCTTCTGAGATCCAGTTTGGTGAAGAAGCGCGCCCCGTGCATTGATTCAATCGCCGGGGCGATAAGAGGTAGCGGGTAACTGTACCTCACCGTGATTTTATTGAGATCTCGATAATCAATAATCAAACAGTTGGACAACAGAGGACTCTGGATGAGAGTGGTGGAGACTCACCTGGGGTGACGCCAGAGTGCCCTGCCTGCTGCCTCGACTCCCAGAGGGACAAACCCGGCACCGACTGGCAGTGTGGCCTCTGCGGCCACAGATGGTGCACAAACTGGAACCCCATCCGGTCTTCCTCCGCACCGCCCCTCCCAGCTCCTTAGGTTCAGGAGAGGGGGTGCGGGAGGATGGAACCACCAGACCCCGATCTGAACGTCCATGAGTAGCCAGCAGGTTGTCCAGCCGGATGGACAGGTCCACCAGCTGGTCAATCGAGAGGGTGGTGTCTCGGCAGGCCAGCTCCCGACGGACGTCCTCGCGTAGACTGCAGCGGTAATGATCGATCAGGGCCCTGTTGTTCCATCCCGCGCCGGAAGCCAGGGTCCTAAACTCCAGGGCAAAATCCTGGGCGCTCCTCGTTTCCTGCCTCAGATGGTAGAAGCGCTCACCCGCCGCTCTACCCTCGGGTGGGTGGTCGAAGACTGCCCGGAAACGGCGGGTGAACTCCTCAAACTGGTCCAACGCCGCATCTCCCTCTCTCCATACGGCGTTGGCCCACTCCAGGGCTTTCCCGGTGGGGCACGAGACGAGGGGGGACACCCTCTCACGGTCCGATGGAGCTGGGTGGACCATGGCCAGATAGAGGTTTAATTGAAGGAGGAAACCCTGGCAGTTGGCAGCACTCCCGTCGTACTCCTGTGGCAAGGAGAGACGGATCCCACTGGGTTCAGGCGGGAAAGGGTCGCTCAGGGGAGACCCCGGTTGTCCTGGTGGAGGCGCTGGAAGAACTCACTGTCTCTCCCAGCGGTCCAATGTCTGGACAACGTGGTCCATGGCGGCACCAAGATGGTGAAGTATTACTGCATGCTCCTGGACGCGCTCCTCCATCTCAATGGCCGGGGGGGACCTTCTCCTGCTGACTCCATAGAAGGGTCGGTGATTCTGTAATGGGTGCGTGTTGGTGGCAGGGAAGTCAGGCGCGGGAGAACGAACTTGGTATAAGCGGAGTCGTTTAATAAAAGTTAAAACTCCAAAAAACAAAATATATAAAATAATTAAAGTGGGTATAAAACCCATTGCGCACCAACACATAACTTGCACAAACATACAATCAAACAATCACCGACAAGGACATGAGCGGAACCAGAGGGTTAAATACACAACAAGTAATTGATGGTATTGGAACCAGGTGTGATGGAAGACAAGACAAAACCAATGGAAAATGAAAAATGGATCAGTGATGGCTAGAAGATCGGAGACGTTAACCGCCGAACATCGCCCGAACAAGGAAAAGTCGTGACAATATACTGTATGATGACTGTAAAATATACCACAAAATTAACAACAATGGCTAATAGTGTAGTTTCATGTTATCACATGTTGAACCACACGATCTCACATGTGGAAATCATGTGAAAACGTGTTTTAGGAACACTTCAAGTGACATTTCACGTGTGAAAACATGTCTCTGGTAAACTTCAAATGTGGCATTTCACTTGAAATCATGTGAAAATGTGTTTTTGGAACACTTCTAATGTGATCACATGTTTTCAAATGTGCAATTCCATGTGTTATCGCTGTTTATCTAAAACAAGACCCCATCTCGGATTTGTACACACAACCACTTGATTTGAAGTACATATATTTTTCTGCTGCGTCACAAAGTCTGTAGTATTCCTCTAAACATTCATTACCTATTATACATCTCTGCACGTAGCAAAAGAGTGCCATCTGCACCGCTATTTTAGTTACCAGTTGTTCTGACTATTTTCTTATTATTGATTTAACTTCTTATGGCTGAAGGGGCAGTATTGAGTAGCTTGGATGAAAGGTGCCCATATCAAACGGCCTGCTCCTCAGTCATAGTTGCTAATATTTGCATATTATTATTAGTATTGGATAGAAAACACTCTAAAGTTTCTAAAACTGTTTGAATTATGTCTGTGAGATTAACAGAACTCATATTGGCAGGCAAAATCCTGAGTTGAAATCAAAACAGGAAGTCAGAAATCTGAGCTTGTATGTATTCACCAGAGTCCCTAATGAAATCCCATTGAGATATGAATGATTATGCACTGCCTAGGGATTTCACTAGATGTCAACCATCAATAGAAATTATGAGACTTCTATGATGTTGTGGGAGAGAATGATAGCAGAATCAGTCAGGTGTCCATCAAGCAGCCATTTTCTGATCATGCTTTTTCCTCATGGGAGTCACTTGCGTTCCATTGCTCACGAAGACAAGAAAGAATACTCCGGTTGGAACTTTATTGAAGCTATATGTTAAAAACATCCTAATGATTGATTCTGTACTTAGTTTGAAATGTTTCTTCGACCGGTAATATCACTCTTTGAAGTTTTTGTCCGATATAACGCTGACCAGAATTAGCGTTTGGATATGTAAACCAGACGCGCTAACAAAAGAAGGTATTTGGACATAAATAACTTATTTTTTCGAACAAAACAAACATTTGTGGACCTAGGATTCCTGGTGTGCTTTCTGATGTAGATCATCAAAGGTAAGGAAATATTTATCATGTATTTTCGTGTTTATGTTGACACCATCTTTGCAGCTGTGGTATTTTACTTTTGAGCGCCGTCTCAGATTATAGCGTGCGCTTCTTTTTCCGTAAAGATTATTTGAAATCTGACACAGCGGTTGCATTAAGGAGAGGTATATCTATAATTCCATGTGTATAACCTGTATTATCATCTATATTTATGATGAGTATTTCTGTTGAAACGATGTGGCTATGCAAAGTCACTTGATGTTTTTGCAACTAGGAATCTAGTCGCCTCAATGTAAACTCAGATTTTTTTTATATAAATATGAATTTAATCAAACAAAACATACATGTATTGTGTAACATGAAGTCCTATGAGTGTCATCTGATGAAAATAATCGAAGGTTAGGGATTCGAAGGTTAGTGAAAAAATGGCTGTGATTGTGGTTTTGTGGTGACCTAACATAATCGTTTGTAGTGCTTTCGCTGAAAAGCCTATTTGAAATCGGACACTTTAGTGGGATTAACAACAAGATTACCTTTAAAATGATATAAGACACATGAATGTCTGAGGAATTTTAATTATGAGATTTCTGGTTTTTGAATTTGGCGCCCTGCACTTCGACTGGCTGTTGTCATATCGGTCCCGTTAACGGGACTGCAGCCATAAGAATTAATTGACTTATTTCAGCAATTTGAGGGTTTTCTGTATAGTCTGTTGGTGAGGCATATTATTCTGTTTTAATGTTACTCCTGAATCACTATAATAAATATAATGTTTTTTCTTGAGGGTATATTTAACAAATCTCATATACTTTGACGTCCAAAGTGCAAGAATACAGGTGAAATCAGTTACTGACAGAGACATGGTGGCGTATCAGGGAGGTCAGAATGCTTTGAAAGGGGTTGTTAGTTAAAATCCCTGGTAAGGACATGTTGAATAATAATTACTGTATAAATATACTGTAACGGTCGTCTTTCGGACAGTTAGTAGACCAAGGCGCAGCGGGTGATGAATACATAATACTTTATTGTAAGACGAAGACAGACACGAAATACACTTGACTAAATATACAAAATAACAAAACGAGCTAGACAGACCTAAACTACGAACTTACATGAAATGAAGAACACCTGAACAGGAACGACCGAGACGAGACAGTACCGTGTGGTGCAACGAACACAGACACAGCGACAATCACCCACAAACAAACAGTGAGAACAACCTACCTTAATATGACTCTCAATTAGAGGAAAACGCAAAACACCTGCCTCTAATTAAGAGCCATACCAGTCAACCCAAAACCAACATAGAAACAGAAAACATAGACTGCCCACCCAAAACTCACGCCCTGACCATCACACACATACAAAACAACAGAAAACAGGTCAGGAACGTGACATATACACAATGTAGTCAAATATATTAGTTGAAAGCACTGTGTATTTATCATAATTGTTTGCAGGGCATCTCATGAGAAAATTTGAATCCACATGTGAAAGTTTATTTTTTTGAACCAGACTTGTGGAGGTCATTTCTGAGGTCTTGGTTGATTTATTTTGATGTTCCCATGATGTCAATTAAAGAGGCACTGAGTTTGAAGGTAGGCCATGAAATACATCCACAGCTACACCTCCAACTGACTCAAATGATGTCAATTAGCCTATCATAAGCTTCTAAAGCCATGACATCATTTTCTGGAGTTTTCCAAGCTGTTTAAAGACACAGTCAACTTAGTGTATGTAAACCTCTGACCCACTGGAATTGTGATACAGTGAATTATAAGTGAAATAATCTGTCTGTAAACAATTGTTGGAAAAATTACTTGTGTCATGCACAAAGTAGATGTCCTAACCGACTTGCCAAAACTATAGTTTGTTAACAAAAAAATTCTGGAGTGGTTGAAAAACAAGTTTTAATGACTCCAACCTAAGTGTATGTAAACTTCCGACTTCAACTGTAGATATATTTTACCCCCTTTTTCTCTCAATTTCTTGATTACGATGTCTCATCGCTGCAACTCCCCAACAGGCTCGGGAGAGGAGAAGGTCGAGTCATGTGTCCTCCGAAACATGACCCCCCAAGCTGAGCTTCTTCACCCACTCGCTTAACCCCAAAGCCATCTGCAGCATTCAACTGATAACCGAAGTCAGCCTGCAGGCGCCCGGCCCGCCACAAAGAGTCACTAGAGCATGATGAGCCAAGTAAAGCCCTACCAGCCAAACCCTCCCCTAACCCAATAATGGTCCAATTGTGAGACTCCCGGTCACAGACGGTTATGACACAGCCTGGGATCAAACTCCAGGCTGTAGTGATGTCACAACACTGATATGCAGTGCCTTACATGCTGACCAAACCGGCACGCATGTGTGCGCCATCTCACGCAAGTTGATTTCGTTCACGTACACCAGAAGCGATCAGAACATGCAGCTTGAAATATCAAAACAAACTCTGAACCAATTATATTAATTTGGGTAAGGTCAAAAACAATATGCTCTTAAAAACCAATGAGGAGATGGCATGTTGGTATATGCTCCTAACAACCAATGAGGAGATGGGAGAGGCCGGACTTGCAGTGCGTTGAGCGTCACAAATAGAACCAATTTCTATTTTAGCGCCTTGAACATTTAAGTTAAATATACATTTTTGAAAGTCTTCTATAAAAAAGTATACTCTCAGGAAGCATGTTCCTCAGCTGTTTCCTTATGTGGAATAAACAATCATTATCATTGTCAATTGTCTCTGCATTCTTCTGAACAGGAATTCAGAATGTACTGACACTACAGTGCTTTGCAAAACTATTCATACTCCTTGGATTTCTTCACATTTTCTTTTTACAATTGGGATAAAAAATATTTAATTGTAATTGTTGGTCAACACAATTTACTCTGTAATGTCAAAGTGTAAGACATTTTCTTAAAAAGATTGTAAGAATTCAAATAACTAAAACATAGTCGTTGCGTAAGTATTCAGCCTCCTAAGCCAATTTTTTTTTATAAACACCTTTGGCAGCAATTATAGCGGTGTCTTCTTCGAGCTTTACACAGCTGGATTTTCAAGTTTTGTCATAGATTTTCAAGGAGATTTAAGTCAAAACTGTAACATTGCCACTCAGGAAAGCAACCAGTGTAGATTTGGCCTTGTGTTGTAGGTCACTGTTCTGCTGAAATGTGAATTCCTCTCCCAGTGTGTGCTGTAAAGCAGACTGAAGCAGGTTTTGCTCTAGCATTTTGCCTGTGTTTAGCTCCATCCTGTTTCTTTTTAACATGAACAACTCCCTAATATTTACAGATGACAAGCATACCCACACCATGATGCAGCCACCACCATACTTGAAGATAAGGAGGCAGTTAATCAGTGATATGTTGTGTTGTATTTGCCCCAAACATAAGGCTTTGCATTTAGGCCAAAAAGGTTATTCCTATGCCGTGTTTTTTTTCTTCAGTATTTATTTTTTATTTTTTTTAAGGGATGGATCAGCTTATATGGCGGAAAGATTGTTGCTTCCATCAATGTAATTGTCTGCATCATTTCCAATCCCCCATATATTTTTTTTGAAAAATATATATATCCATATACATACACATATATACATACATTACATTACATTACATTTAAGTCATTTAGCAGACGCTCTTATCCAGAGCGACTTACAAATTGGTGCATTCACCTCATATCCAGTGGAACATACACATACCTATATAGACATACATACTTAAAAAAAAAATGATATCCTTTATTATTCCATGCAAACCCTACCCCCAATTGGAGTAAACTTATAAACAATGACACTTAGGTTTCTACCTTCAGTGTTTACATCTTATACACATTTTACAGACACAATCTATTTTACAAAAGTTATATTTTGTTTGTTTTTAGTCCTTCCTCTATTTCTGATATCCATTAAGTTAGATTTTTATTTGTAACAGTGCTATTTCACAAAATTTCTGAACCTATATACATTTTACAGACCCCGTATGTTTTAAAAAGGTTATCTTGTCATTAGTACAGCCCTTCAGCTCAATTCAATCCCTTCCAAATATCTCTCAACACCATCCATTTTGGATTTCTATTTGCCGTATATTTTTCAACTGTGCTGTGATGCTTGACAAAAGTACTGAACCTTTCTATTCTCATAGCTTCTACAGATTGTAAATTAAAAATCAACTTTTTTGCTAAAATAATTATTATATTAATGATTGATTGACTATGGCTTTTCAAACCACCCAGTATTGCTATCTGCAGCGTTAGTTCTAGGCAAATGTTGCAATTCTTCAGCCATTCCTGGACCTGTGACCAAAAACGAGCTACAGTTGAAGTCGATAGTTTACATACACTTAGGTTGGAGTCATTAAAACTCGTTTTTTCAAACACTCCACAAATTTCTTGTTAACAAACTATAGGTTTGGCAAGTCGGTTAGGACATCTACTTTGTGTATGACACAAGTCATTTTTCCAACAATTGCTTAAAGAATTATAATTTACTGTAATTCACTGTATCACAATTCCAGTGGGTCAGAAGTTTACATACACTAAGTTGACTGTGCCTTTAAACAGCTTGGAAAATTCCATAAAATTATGTCATGGCTTTAGAAGCTTCTGATAGGCTAATTGACATAATTTGAGTCAGTTGGAGGTGTACCTGTGGATGTATTTCATGGCCTACCTTCAAAATCAGTGCCTCTTTGCTTGATATCATGGGAAAATCAAAAGAAATCAGCCAAGACCTCAGAAAAAAAAATGTGTAGACCTCCACAAGTCTGGTTCATCCTTGGGAGCAATTACCAAACACCTGAAGAAACCACGTTCATCTGTACAAACAATAGTACGCAAGTAGAAACACCATGGGTGTAAAGCATCAATGTGCAGCAGGGAGGACGGAGTCAGGCGCAGGACACAGAACTGAGTAACAAACGTACTTTACTCATATAGATAAGCACAACAAATTCCACGCAGGGAAAAATTCTCCAGCTCACAATAAAGGTGACCACTTAACAAAGAACAAACATGCACAAAACCATGTGGGAACCAGAGGGTTAAATAGGGAATACATTATAATGTAATGGAAACCAGGTGTGTAAAATCAAGATAAAACAAATGGAAAAAGAAACGTAGATCGGTGGCAGCTAGAAAGCCAGTGACGTCGACCGCCGAACGCCGCCCGAACAAGGAGAGGCACCTACTTCGGCGGAAGTCGTGACCATGAGACAATGCAGCTGTCATACCACTCAGGAAGGAGACGCGTTCTGTCTCCTAGAGATGAACGTACTTTGGCGCAAAAAAGTATCTATATTCACAGTGAAACGAGTCCTATATTGACATAACCTGAAAGGCCACTCAGCAAGGAAGAAGCCACTGCTCCAAAACCGCCATAAACAATCAAGACTACAGTTTGCAACTGCACATGGGGACAAAGTTTGTACTTTTTGGAGAAATGGCCTCTGGTCTGATGAAACAAAAATAGAACTGTTTGGCCATAATGACCATCGTTATGTTTGGAGGAAAAAGGGGGAGGCTTGCAAGCCGAAGAACACCATCCCAACTGTGAAGCACGCGGGTGGCAACATCATGTTGTGTGGGTGCTTTGCTGCAGGAGGGTCTGGTGCACTTCACGAAATAGATGGCTTCATGAGGAATGAAAAGTGTGGATATATTGATTTAACATCTCAAGACATCAGTCAGGAAGTTAAAGCTTGGTCGCAAATGGGTCTTCCAAATGAACAATGACCCCAAGCATACTTCCAAAATGGTGGCAAAATGGCTTAAGGACAACAAAGTCAAGGTATTAGAGTGGCTATCACAAAGCCCTGACCTCATTCCTATCAAACATTTGTGGGCAGAACTGAAAAGGTGTGTGTGAGCAAGGAGGCCTACAAACCTGACTCAGTTACACCAGCTCTGTCAGGAGGAATGGGCCAAAATTCACCCAACTCGTTGTGGGAATCTTGTGGAAGGCTACCCGAAATGTTTGACCCAAGTTAAACAATTTAAAAGCAACGCTACCAAATACTAATTGAGTGTATTTAAACTTCTGACCCACTGGGAATGTGATGAAAGAAATAAAAGCTTAAACAAATCATTCTCTCTGCTATTATTCGGACATTTCACATTCTTAAAATAAAGTGGTGATCCTATCTGAGCTAAGACACATAATTTTTACTACGATTAAATATTAGGAATTTTGAAAAACTGAGTTTAAATGTATTTGGCTAAGGTGCATGTAAACTTCCGACTTCAACTGTACCATACCAAAATAAATGAACTAATGACTCTGCCTCCTCACAGCAAAATCTGCAGAGCTGGGAAGATTGTATCCCCCATATATATACAATTTTATTGGTTGCAAGAATTTTGTATACTAATTTAAATGGAAAAATTTGAAGTTTTGAATCTGGTGTTGTTTTGCTTATCAATTCATAAACCATGTGCCATGGAATGGGTACATCAAAAATCTCTTCCCAACTATTTTGCAATTTATATGGCACAGCTGTCAGTTTTTTGGTCCTTAAATGAAATTTGTATCTGTTTTTATTTATTACACTTTTCTTTAACCATTTATATTCTTTAATACAGGGCCGACATACAAGTTCCTTACTTTTTCCCCCAACTAGTTACCTCTTCCATTTTTGTGGTAATGCTCCAATTAGTTGGTTGTAATTTTGGTTAGAGCAGACTTTTCCAAATGTCTGTGTTAGCTGCATGTGTGACATAACTCCACCAGTCCTATTTATGATATCATTCACAAAAATTATACCCTTTTTAAAAATTTCTTCGAAATATACGTTTTTTAAAATCAATTAGTATATTTGAGTTTAACCACAATATTTGTTGTATTATTTGTTCTTTCTTTTCAGGTGGATTAAACTGAAATTGCAACGAACTTTCAAAGGCTTGTTCAAAAAATAAAGAGATTTTGGAGATTATTTCCTTTTCAAACAATCGAAAGTGAGCAGGTCTAATTCAAAATCAGCCATGAAAACCAGGCCTGGTGTCCCCGATATTTTATAGTATTCCATTGTTTCCAGTACTTGACTTATATTATCTCCAATGTATCGTCCATGTAAAAAACCTGTCTGATTAGGACAAATAATATCTGACAATACTTTTTTAATTCTATGCGCCAAGCATTTTTCTAGGATTTTTGCATCACAACATTGACGTGTAAGAGGTCTCCAAATTTTTAAATAGACTGGATCTTTATACACTGCTCAAAAAAATAAAGGGAACACTAAAATAACACATCCTAGATCTGAATGAATGAAATATTCTTATTAAATACTTTTTTCTTTACATAGTTGAATGTACTGACAACAAAATCACACAAAAATGATCAATGTAAATCAAATCTATCAACCTATGGAGGTCTGGATTTGGAGTCACACTCAAAATTAAAGTGGAAAACCACACTACAGGCTGATCCAACTTTGATGTAATGTCCTTAAAACAAGTCAAAATGAGGATCTGTATTCTGTATTCTATTTGCACAACAGCATGTGAAATTTATTGTCAATCTGTCTTGCTTCCTAAGTGGACAGTTTGATTTCACAGAAGTGTGATTGACTTGGAGTTACATTGTGTTGTTTAAGTGTATATACAACTTGGGTCCTGTTTCAGTAATAATGATAACAGACCTCCTTGTTGCGTGTCTGATAATTTACCATTTATATAGGAGTGGTTAAAACATGTTAATACTGGTCCTCTGAGTATATCAAAAAAAGTTTTTTCAGTATTACTTTAGTGCCTTGTTGTAGACAAGATGCCTGTTTTGGAATATTTGATTCTGTATTCTATTCCTCTTTTCACTCTGTCATTTAAGCCATTATTGTGTCAATACAATGTTGTTGATCCATCCTCAGTTTTCTCCCATCACAGCCATTGAACTCTGTAACGGTTTTAAAATCACCAATGGACTCATGGCAACATCCCTGAGCAGTTTCTTTCCTGTCCTTCAGCTTAGTTCAGAAGGTAGTGTATACATAATCCACAGCATAATTACTAACTTGACCATGCTTAAAGAGATATTCAATGTCTGATCTGATATTGTTACCTTTATGAGGCTTTAGAAAGGCTCCCTGGTATTTGTAGTTGAATCTGTGCTTGAAATTCAATACTTGACTGAGGGACCTTACAGATGTTGTATGTATGGAGAACAGAGGAAGGGTTAGTCATTTTAAATTCATGCCAACCCCTATTATTTCACACAGTGTGAGCATCAAAAATATTATGTGATTTGTTAAGCCAAATTTTACTCCTGAACTAATTTAGGCTTTTCATAACATAAAGGCCTGAAAACGTATGCAACGACCATATTTTAGTTAACTAATTTGTATTAGTCTAAAACATAAAGTAAAAATAATACACTTTGACATAGTATTTTGAGTAAATTGTTGACAAGAAAATATTTTTAACCCCACTTTGTAACACAGTAAAATGTGAAGAAATCCAATGGCTATAATTACTTTTGCATGGCACTGTATACCTATAGTGTACTTGATCACTAACAGAGTTTCATAAAAAAATATCAATGATTCAACTTTAAAACAACTCCAAGTGTAATATTATTTTTTTTTGAAATTGAAGTACAGTTTTAATGAGTGTGTTTAAGTTGAATGATAGTGAACATATACAGTAGTATACTTAAAGACTGGAAACCAATGCATTTAAAGTAGACTTTTAACAAGTATATTGAAAGTTGATGATAGTACATTTGTAGTATACTAAAATACTGAAAATCCATTCATTTAAAATACACTTTTAATAAATGTGTTGAAGGTTGATGATAGTGTATTTAAAGTAAACTTAAGAGATACTAGAAAAGTACATCTTATATTCAAAGTATATTATTCACATTTTTTGGTATATATATTTTTTTTTGTGGTATCCAATTGATAGTTACAGTCTTGTCCCATCACTGCAACACCCGTACAGACACCGGAGAGGCGAAGGTCGAGAGCTGTGCGTCCCCCGAAACACGACCCAGCCAAGCCGTTTTGCTTCTTGACACAATGCCCACTTAACTCGGAAGCCAGCCACACCAATGTGTTGGAGGAAACACTGCACACCGTGCATGCGCGCGGCCCGCCACAAGAGTCGCTAGAGCGCAATGGGACAAGGACATCCTGGCCAGCCAAACCCTCCCCTAACCCGGATGACACTGGGCCAATTGTGCGCTGCTCATCAGTCTACCGGTCGCGGTTGGCTGCGACAAAGCCTGGACTCAAACCAGGATCTCTAGTGGCACAGCTAGCACGGCGATGCAGTGCCTTAGGCCACTGCGCACATGGGGAGGCCCTTATATTTAAATCTACTCTTTTTTAAAATCTTGGTCTGTTTAGTTTGAGAAGGAGAGCACGAAGATGATAACTAGGACCAGAATTCAACTACTATAATATACTTTAAAATCAAATCAAATTGCTTTTGTCACATGCTCCAAATGCAACAGACCTTACAGTGAAATGCTTACTTACAAGCCCTTAACTAACAATGCTTTAAGAAGTTTTAAGAATAAAAAGTGTTAAGTAAAAAAATAAAAAGCAACAAATAATAAAAAAGCAGCAGTAATATATACAGGGGGTAACGGTAGTTGAGGTAATATGTACATGTAAGTAGAGTTAAAGTGACTATGCATAGATAATTAACAGAGAGCAGAAGCGTAAAAGAGGGGTCTGGGTAGCCATTTGATTAGCTGTTCAGCAGTCTTATGGCTTGGTGGTAGAAGCTGTTAAGACGCCTTTTGGACCTAGACTTGGCTCTCCGGTACTGCTTGCCGTGCCTTAGCAGAGAGAACAGTCCATTACTAGGGTGGTTGGAGTCTGACAATATTTAGGGCCTTCCTCTGACACCGCCTGGTGTAGAGGTCCTGGATGGCAGGAAGCTTGGACCCAGTGATGTACTGGGGCGTATGCACTACCCTCTTTAGTGCCTTGTGGTCGGAGGCAGAGCAGTTGCCATACCAGGAAGTGATGCAACCAGTCAGGATGTTCTTGATGGAGCAGCTGTAGAACCTTTTGAGGATCTGAGGACCCATCTCAAATCGTTTCAGTTTCCTGAGGGGGAATGGGCTTTGTGTGTTTCGAACATGATAGTTTGTTGGTGATGTGGACACCAAGGAACTTGAAGCTCTCAACCTGCTCAATTGCAGCCCTGTCAATGAGAATGGGGGCGTGCTCAGTCCTCCTTTTCCTGTAGTCCACAATCATCTCCTTTGTCTTGATCACGTTGAGGGAGAGGTTGTTATCCTGGCGCCACACGGCCAGGTCTCTGACCTCCTCCATATAGGCTGTCTCATCGTTGTTGGTGATCAGGGTTTTGTTTCTTTGACATTCAGAGGCTGACTTTGCTTGAGAAGTAAACCAATTCTGTCACTATCAATTGATTAAACTATTCACTTTCTGTAGAATAGAAGATATTTCAACCCAGACAGCTTTTAGGCAAACACTTTTAACCTTCTCTCGTTGGGTGAAGCCACGGAAGAAGAGTAGCCAGCAGTTAAAGCTGACATTATTCTGCGTCGCTAGGACTCTGTCTGGGATGGAAAGATAAAGTGCCATGCTCTGATTCCTAATAATTCCTCAGATTCCTAATCTCAAAATAAATGTTTTACCAACAGGGACAGTTTAGTTGCAAACAAGACACATTGATTTAGCATTGGAAAAATATGATAAGATGAACACATAGGCCTATCTCTCTGTCCGTTCTTAGCCTGTAATTTCGTTAATTTGTGTGGAATAAAAAACAGATTCTGCTAATATGTAAAATTACGTAGAATTACGTGACATTTTTGTAAAAAGCAATTATTTTCTCGGACCTACAAATACGATGATAGATTCATGCAAGGCTTTTACTATAAAGGAGATCATTCCACCTGTCACGTTCCTGACCTGTTTTTCCTTTTTCTTGTGTTTATTTAGTTGGTCAGGGCGTGAGTTGGGGTGGGTTGTCGAGGTGTTATTTTCTTGTTGGGTTGTTTGTGTTCAGCCGGGTATGATTCTCAATCAGAGACAGCTGTCATTCGTTGTCCCTGATTGAGAATCATACTTAGGCAGCCTGTGATTCACGTGGTTGCTGTGGGTGGTTGTATCGCGTGTCTGTGTATGTACCACACGGGACTGTTTGCGGTTTGTCACGTTTGTTGTTTTTGTATGTTAAGTGTTTTGTCTATTTTCATTAAAGATGAACATTAACCACTCTGCATATTGGTCTGATCCTTCTCGCCTCTCCTCCTCGTCCGAGGAGGAGGATTACGACGATCGTTACGCCACCCCTACTCTTGTCATAGTGGTTTCCGAATCCAAGCGGACAAAGAATCACATTGTATGCAATCCAAGGATTTCGCTACACCCGCAATAACATCTGCTAAACATGTGTATGTGACAAATAAAAATTTGATATGAAGTTGCCAACTTTTACTGAGTCCAAATTGCTTCGTGTCACACACGCATTAGGCTCTGGTCTGTCCAAGAAGTAAGGGCAAACGGTAGACATGTTCTCTGCTATCCACTTTGTTTTAATTATTATTTTGGGTATAGGGGAGGGTCACTTGTTTTTTTTGAAGCGTTGAGGGAAGGTTTATGTAAAATAAAATGGAGTGCCATCCATTTTGATTCCAGAGATGTTCGATTTTCTCCATGTAACCCTTACTATAAATAACGTTCCTTCCCAAAGCTATATACAGGGCCAGTTCCAATGCCATTTTTACAATGTGCAGTGATACTGGACATTGGTTATTTTTTGTTTTTTAAACAACTAATTGACCTACATCTCAGTTATTTGAATTCCATTAAGTCCTGTTTTTTTCTGCAAGCTCAATGCTCACATTGCACAGTTTCTCTAGAGATCAATAAGATCAATGTCACGCCCTGACCTTAGAGATTCTTTTTATGTGTCTATTTGGGTTGGTCAGGGTGTGATTTGGGGTGGGCATTCTATGTTCTGTTTTCTATGTTTCTTTTTTTTCTATGTTTTGTCCGGGTATGGTTCTCAATCAGGGACAGCTGTCTATCGTTGTCTCTGATTGGGAATCATACTTAGGTAGCCCTTTTTCCCTCCTTTCAGTGTGGCTAGTTGACTTTTGTTAGTGGCACTTATGCCCCGTAAGCTTCACGGTTGTTCTTTCGTTTCTTGTTTTGTTGGCGACATTCTAATAAAAGGAAAATGTACGCTTACCACACTGCACTTTGGTCTTCTTCCAGCATCGGCCGTGACAATCAAGCTCAAACTGTGCAATGTAGTAGGGAGGTGTAGTTTCCAACAGGCCAGTATTGTACAAAGTTTAGAGCAGAAAACATGGTAATTAACTACAATGACCATAATCCATTGCTTGCCTACTTGTCCTGTCTGTATGTTTCTTTTACTCCTGTTACGTTAGGTTAGTGTGGGGCAGACAAGGAGAGAGCAGAGACAGAAGAATGCGTGACGGAGAGGGATAGAGAGCATTTGCTTTGCGATGTATCTCTACCTGAAAATACATGATCTAAATGATTGCTAGTTGGTATTCAGCAGTCATAAAAGTATGCCTTATTTAATTTGAAGAACTACTAAAATAGTGATTTTGTCAGACAGCATACGCACACTGGAATAATGTATTTTCTCTGGACCCCCGCAAGGTCGGAGTTCCCCCCTTAAAGAAACAAAATAAATCAAATGTGTCAGCCTGACAGCCATTCATAAAGTATAGACTATCAAGCACTGTCCATGGTGCTGAAATTGGAACATATCAATGCTGCTGCCTATCGAATTGATGATAGGCTTTCTGTGGTGCCAGGGCATGTAGCCTATAGCTTTGCTTTAGCTAATGGATACATGTTTATTGGTAGAACTATTTGGTCATCATTTTCTCATGTTAAGCCTAACATTTCACGAAGCGGCAATAATATCATTATTTGTTCAGATATTTAAAGTTGGAAATTCAAACATTGCAGATTGTACAATTTATTTGAAATATAACAGAATACTAACAACAACTATCTCGTATAGCCCTCAAACTCAACTCTGGACTTCGAAGACAGTTACATTGCATTTTTTTTGTTCCCCTCTAATCAGGGACTGATTTAGACCAGGGACACCTGGTGTGTGCAATTAATTTTCAGGTAGAAGATAAAACCAGCAGGCTCCGGACCTCATAGGGTAAGAGTTGAGTACCCCTGCTGTATGGGTTACCTGAACCTGCATGACATGAGCCGTCCTCGCTCTCTTTTCCAGCTTGGATAGAACGTTTTTGTGCGTGAAACCAGTCTATTATTGCCAAATAATACAGTCAGTCCACCCTCAAAACACTAGCTTACTAGGGATTGTGTCATTATGCAGTGTAGGTACTACTATAGCTATGTACAGTATTTAGCAGGCTATTTATAAACTTTAAAAAACAATTACACATCATATAGCCTAACAATGAGGATCCAAGTAGTCAGCATGACAATAAATTCAGCCACTATTTTTGTCTGGCTAAAAGTCTAAACAAATCGGCTGCAATCAAGGTAAATTAAATGTACCGGAAATTCAATTAAATCCAACTTTAGAGACTTCCCTGGGTCTTCTGAAGTCCTTTCACCATAGCCTGTAGGTCCAGTTTGCAGGCCCAACTGTTTTATAAAGGCCTACTGGGTATTGACAAACCAATAAGTATTTCCTGAGACATGTGCATTATATGTCCTTTGCGCTGCACACAATTTAAACTTAGTCTTGAAATATCCATGCCAAGATATACCAGTGATATTGGACTGTTGATATTGCAACTGTCACGCCCTGACCTTAGAGAGCCGTTTAATTTCTCTATTTGGTTAGGTCAGGGTGTGATGTGGGGTGGGCATTCTATGTTTTGTATTTCTGTGTGTTTGGCCGAGTGTGGTTCCCAATCAGAGTCAGCTGTATATCGTTGTCTCTGATTGGGAATCATTCTTAGGCAGCCTGTTTTGCCACCTTAGTTGTGGGTAGTTGTCTTTGTTAGTGGCCTGTATAGCCCTAGTAAGCTTCACGTTCGTTTGTTTTGTTGGCGACATTCTTAATAAAGAAAAATGTACGCTCACCACGCTGCACCTTGGTCCGGTCATTTCCCTGACGACGTTCGTGACAGCAACTACAGAAACGCCGGTTCACCAGTATAAACGAAATCACAAACCTGTTTTTGTTTGTTTGAGCTCTTAAGAACTGTTCGCTAAAGATGATCTTAAGAACTGTCCGCTAAAGATGATCATCTGTTTGCAGCTGCCAATTCATTAGCTGTCCAGTATCCAGATGACCTGTCCCCAGAGCTTCCTATAGCCTACAGTTAATCTCTTTCCGTAACATGTTGATGCTGGCAATTAAGGAGAATGCGCGAGACTCAACTAAAGATGTTGTGGAATTGCTGTATTTTAATCATCACTCCCATCTACCCAGTTTCCCCGATGTTGCTACGGCAATCAAACTCTTTTTAACCATCGCTGTAACAGTCGCTTCTGCGGAGAGATCATTTTCTAAATTAAAACTCATAAAGAACTACCTAAGAAGCATTAGGCTCTTGGTCTGACATGTGCTTTTGAACACCTGAGTAAGCTCTACTCATTGCACTGGCGCCGTAGCCTTGACCAAGGTATTTGTTCATGATATCCCCTTACTTTCAATCAGTTCAGTTATTTATTTTTCAAGGCCTGAGGCTTTTTGACCAGTCACATTCTTGAAGCCCAAGAAATAAACACTTACTTTCCTAGTACATATGGAAATTAAAAAGGTTCATTAATGACTTTTTGGAGGGTTACTGTCAATAAGATTTAATAAATTACATTGTTGCCGGTCGCATGGGCCCCCAGAGCTTGTGACTCCCCTACGGGTGGGTCCGGCATAGGTAGCAGCTCTATAAAGATGAGATCATGACTTTGAATGAAATAATAAAGTAATCAAATAAAACAAATGTAATTTACACAACAACTAAAATATTGTATTAAAGTAAAGTAATGTGAATAAGTGATAAGCATTAATGGTTACTCACGTCATGGGACTTTTATTAATTGTTTTATTCTGTGTTGTTACAGCATTCAAACCACATAATGCATACAGCATTTAATGTAAAAAATAATAATACTGAAACCGAAATCGAAAACTGTTATGATTTTTTGAATAATTGAACCGAAACCGAACCGACCTCAAAAAGCACTAATCGCTCAGTTCTACTCTCACAGACTTGCAAGGCAAAGCCATTCAAAGCAAGGTAGTTACTTTTTATCAATAGAAAATTGATTTAGTTTGAAACTTGAAACTCTAGTACCACCTTTTAACTCTCAAACCGCCATACGTCATTAATAACACATTCCCAATGTTTCATTGAATAGCCTCACCTATTGACCAGCGTTCCCCATTGTGAGACGTCCATTCAGGCAGCATGTTAGGCTCTTGTCAGAATGAAATGTAGATTGAAGTTTTACCTGACCTCTCACAAGGGTCACTGGATGGATCTTCTCAGGCCTTTTGTTGCCACACCTGGGCGATGAAGTCTTGACAGTGCAAGAAAGCTCTTGTTTCATTCTGAGCCTGGATGGAAGGAGGACGGATGGTCTATTCAAACTCAATCGAAGGGGAAGAGAGGGAAGAGGAAAATACATGTCTTTGTAAAGAGGGGCTCTCATCCATGGATGAGTACGTTTACTTTCAGTTTTAGAGCTCTGAGTGTTGAGTTCGGATGGGGTGGTTATGTAAACAGAGTAGATGTGTAGTTCTTCTCTACATCAGAGTTATCAGAATATAATCAGTAGCAATGTCAAAATATAAATGGCTTGAAATGAACGTGTTGAAAAGGCTTTGTGTTATATTGACTCACTCATGGAAGATTCACTGGAGTCATTTCAAATTATTTTCAACAAATCTTATGTTTTCTTAGCCAATTTAAGTCTATAGAACAAGACTTGAACAAAACAAAAAAAATGTGGGTTACTCAAAGGTTCTTTGGTAAGGGTGATTGTTCTATGTGGAACCATACTGACCCAAATAACAATTTTAGCCCTTCAATGATTCTTTGCAGTTCAAAAAAGAGTTATTTTCTCTTTTAGTGATAATTAAAATGTAGGGGCCGACGGTGTCTCATTAGAATATTTTGGGGCGTGGTTTGTGAGTGAGAGTGTCATTTCAGTTTTTCTAATCTGTTGTGTTATGCTCTGTAACAAGCCATTATTACTAGTGATGGTGTCTTGGGAAAGACTTCTGTATGGCTAGCACAACTGATTCAATTTGTTAATAAACACAATAAAACATATGGAATTTTAACAATATATTATGGCTGTTGAACCAGAATAAAAAACCCTGTATGGCTCTACAAAGAACCTTTGAGATTGAGAAAGGTTGTCTATGGTGCTATAAAGAACAATTCATTTGTGTTGTTGTTCATATAGCACCAAAACAGGATTCCACTACGGTGCTATAAATAACCATTTTCTAAGGTTCTATAAAGAACCATAAAAATGGGTTCCATATAGCTGCAAAAAAGTTCAATATTAGAACTTTATGAGCATGGCTCTTTATAGAACCTTCAGAAAACGGTTCCATATAGCACATAAAAAAGCTGCCACTATGGATACAAGTCAAATAACCCTTATTTGGCTTTATGTTGAACCATTTGCTTTTAGTGTGTATATCTTTGTTGTGATAATCGGATAAATAGCATTACATTAACTAACAAGCACGGCACTAGCGTATAAGGTCACATGAAACCACAAAGTGTTTGTCATTTTACTGCAAGGATATCTGGGAAATCTGAAAATAACCCGGAGATGCTCAGAGTGTTATTGTAGGAATGGAGGTGGGTGATGCAGAAACCATTTTGAAGTCTCGGCAGAACGGGATTGGAGGTTTGGAGGAGATTTTGATTGGATAATTGTGCTCTGGGATTACGTGGTTTGCCAAAGTACTGCCAGTCTGCCTCTTGTATTTTCACATGTACTTATACATGTCCTATTTTTCTGTGCTCCCCTTTGCTGCACTCGTGAGAAAGAAGGATAAACCAACTCGGTCAACACATGTTGAAAATCTCCAGTTTAAACAATGATATAATAACTCATTGCTGTATACAGTATGTTCAAAACAGGAGGGATTATTAGTTGAATTAGCTCAAGGACCAATAGAGAATAAAACGTAAAAAAATACTGCTACGTTTTATTAAGACATGCTAATTAGCTTCATATGTGTGGTGGCTGCTTGTGTGTGTAATACACGATAGAAATGTGATAAAGTTTTCCCGAATAGTGTTAGTGCACACCTCAGCTAAACAGAAAACTGAGCCTGTCTAACCTCTTACCTCTCAATATGGTCCGGTTTTGAATTAGTAAGTAATTTCCAAAACACACTAGCCTAACTCCCTATGACAGCAGACCAGACAGAAGGATAGACCTTCAAAGCTCTTCTTTTCTCACCTGTTACCCTATGGTAATAATGGCTTTTCACAAGAGAAGGGTTCAGGGGGGTCGTCTCGTAGCGTCACGTCCGTACCAGACTGTCTTTCATAACACCTGGCACCTGCTTTCTTCTGCCTCAAAACAGAAGTGCTCTCTCTCTCTCTCTCTCTCTCTCTCTCTCTCTCTCTCTCTCTCTCTCTCTCTCTCTCTCTCTCTCTCTCTCTCTCTCTCTCTCTCTCTCTCTTTCCCTCTTTCTATAAAAGAAGATAAAATGGTGACTGTATTCTGCTTTTCTTTTTTTTTTTACAGAAATGGAAGGAAGTAATTTAAGCGAAACCACATCTCCTTTAAGATCTGTTGTGGCTACTTTAAAACATGTCCCTTTAAGCTTTCTTTGGTTACTTTTACAGGGGGGGTCTCCAGTCTCTCCCACCTGGTTAGTCAAAGTGGGCCACCATTAAACATTACACATTGATGCTAATGAGTCTTCCGCCGGCGCATTGAGGTAACACACCATGTGATTTCTACATCTCATCATGCCCTCACAAAAGTAATTGAAAGGCAATTGCTCGTAGCATCTCAGTAGTGGTTTTAACACATCCAATACCCAAGGCATAACAAGACTTAAGAAAGCTGCATCCCCACTAATTTGTTTTACGCATAATGAATAGACCTGTGTGTACCTGCATGTATGGCAGCTTACTTGGTTTAAGGAGTTGAAAAACTAATTCGCTAGAAGGTGTTTCATGGAGGAAGTGCAGTAATGACATCCTTTTTATGTAGCAAAAAGTGGACTCTGACAGACAGGGCTTGCTTGGGCTGTTTGTGTTGGTGTGAGAGGACAAAACCTACAAGCGGAGGTATTTAGACATTAAAATATTGGTTTTGGGCCTTTTAAAAATAACCCTAGTTTTGTGGTAGGTAAAAAGCCATTTTCCTGTAACTCATTGGGAGCTCTCCAATGCGGTCCTCTTCCAGTTCCCATCACCACAAGAGAGAGTTGCCCTTATTTCGTGAGTGAGGTGAAAAAGCCTAGCTCAGACCAGAAAATCTGTCTTTTTATACTCACATCACTCACAGCCCTCCGAGCAAGAGTAGACTCAATAATGGCCCACGTTCAATACCACCCATTACTCTGTTTATAGGCTACTAACTGTAATAACACCATTTTAACAAACTGTGTATCAATACTGTATCTTTCAGGCAGATTTTACAAGGAAGTCTGATTTAGTTTGTTTGTGGAAATCGCTAAAGTTTCGATATGATTGGTCATTTGCTTTCACGAAGGTGTATAAAACAGATTAGGGGCATACAACATCCTTGAGAAGACTAATCAGTCCTGTTTTTTCCTGCAACGGTCTTAGCTAGTAATCAAACGCTCTCCCTATCTCTGTCTTTCAGCACATACAAACTGATCACAATTCACTGCATATGATTTATGAAAGCATTTTGATGACAACTTTATAGCTCAGAAAATCTAGCGATCGGCATGACATTTTTTATGTACTTGGAGGAGATAGTGGAAACATAGAGGGAAGTGGAAAAATAGAGGACAGCTGCAATGAAAGCAGCTATGTACGTTCTCTCTCTCTCTCTCTCTCTCTCTCTCTCTCTCTCTCTCTCTCTCTCTCTCTCTCTCTCTCTCACTCTCTCTCTCTCTCCCCCCTCTCTCTCTCTCCCCCCTCTCTCTTTACATGAGAGCCAAGCAAACAGGAACTCAATGAGGTAATTGAATGTCTGAGTGCGGGTGGGTGGTGGTTAGTGTGACCTCCCTTGCTCTGGTGTCTTAGAAGGGAATGTGTGGGCGGTCAAAATGTCAGGAGCAAGCACCTACTGCCCTGGCCATGAAATTAAAGAGTAAATGCAACACAGCAGAGTGAGAGGGAAAAAAAGACAAATTGAAGAATAACACTGGCCCCTATGAATTGTATGAGCTGCCTAGCAGTTGAATTATAGATCAGTTTCAGTGTGTTTGCTGGATGATTGACAGATAGGGCACATCCTCAGACCCCTTCCATACCCCTGCACTGAAAGCTAAATTAGAAACTCAGAATGTACTGTATGAGCTTAGTCACTCCTCTCTTGCTTTCCCCTGTCTATGGCAGAAAAAGCAACAGGAATTTCCTTATTTTAAAATAACAATATCATGTACCCAATGTTGTGATGTATTTCCTTATTAATCATAGCGTGCATGGGAGAAGGTCCTACTGTATAGCTCAAGTCACATAACCGTCATTCAATGCATCCAATGCAAATCAGTCTGATCGCCCAGGGAATATATTCACATGGGCATCATGGTGGGCTTCATATGGACTAGTTTGATTTGGCATTGGGCCTCATGGGCGTTACGATCGAAGGCATTTGGCATTGGGCCTCATGGGCGTTACGACTACTCCCGTGAAAGGTCATTGCCTGTGTCTGTACAAGCCAATCCGGACAAAATAGGCAAGCTAACTATTGCCCCCAAACAATAGTTTTTATGCTATTTCTCTTTATTCCTATGCCCCTTTTGTCTCCATTGTACAGTATATCCCATAGTTTTAAGTACCAAGCAGTGAGGCCAGTCAGCAGACCGAGGCACCATACTGTACCATTTCATCAGTAGACTTATAGACCTTGAAGTGAGCTGTCAGGTGAGCATCTGCACGGTACTACTTGATCATCTCTGACAGTAGGGTTACGTTAAGTTGACCTTTTGTCCTTTCACTTAGATGTGTTGCCCTGTGTTAACACAGCTTAAATCAAATGGAGCCTGTTGTGTGACACTTTGACGTCTTTAAAGAGATGTATTAGAATCTACCAAGCTACTGTATATTGTGTATTGAGACGTTTCGATGGGAAACATTGAATTCCATGTTACCATACTGAATGGCCAAGCAAGCAGGTGTTACTTTGAATGTCGTGCTCCACATGAATCAAGAAGATATATAGGGAAAATGTAATTAAATGAGTAGATTCAAGATTCAATGAGATACGTCTACATAGTGTATACAGTGCCTTCAGAAAGCATTCATATTCCTTGACTTATTCCACATTTTGTTGTGTTACAGCCTCAATTAAAAATGGATTACATAGATTTGTCCCACCCATCTACACACAAGACGCCATAATGCCAAAGTGAAAACATGTTTTTAGACATTTTTGCAAATGTATTGCAAATGTTTTTTTCCCCCTAAGATCTTCTTGTGACCCTACCACACCACACATCATTAAAATAACCTTAAAATTGTTATATGTCGATTTTTAAATGAAAATACAAGATTAAATCCATTGCATTTGTATCTCTTATAAAAATTAAGACACCAATAAATACTAAATTTGTTTTGTATATTATCAAATACAATAATCTGCACTGTTCATTTTTTGCCCCCCGACATTGAAAACCACTGCTCCAAGAGCTTTCCACACCTGGATTGTGCAACATTTGCCCATTATTATTTTCAAAATTCTTCAAGCTCTGTCAAATTGATTGATGATCATTGCTAGACAACCATTTTTCAGGTCTTGCTATAGATTTTCAAGTAGATTTATGTCAAAACAGTAACTCGGCCACTGTAACTCGAAACATTCACTGTTTTCTTGATTTGGCCTTGTGTTTTAGGTTATTGTACTGCTGTACCCCTACCGCAGATTCCATCTGGCCCTACCTGTACCCCTACCACAGATTCCATCTGGCCCTACCTCTACCCCTACCACAGATTGCATCTGGCCCTACCTGTACCCCTACCACAGATTCCATCTGGCCCTACCTGTACCCCTACCACAGATTCCATCTGGCCCTACCTGTACCCCTACCACAGATTCCATCTGGCCCTACCTGTACCCCTACACAGATTCCATCTGGCCCTACCTGTACCCCTACCACAGATTCCATCTGGCCCTACCTGTACCCCTACCACAGATTCCATCTGGCCCCACCTGTAATGTACTGTACCATACATTTCACCATGTTCCTGGAGATACAGTCCAGTCCAGCAGTAATTTATAACATTCACCATGAATCAGTAAATGTGTGCAGAATGTCAACTAGTATTTAACCTTCCATACGTTTCCCTCCTCAATATTGGAAGAATATCAGAGCATTTGTAAACTGTAAAAGCCAATTAAAAAGTCAGTCAAATGTCTTAAATCCTTCCCCGTATACCTTTTCCTTTAAAGGTTGAATACCTGTATTCTTCTCCTTGGTAACTGTGCTAACCTCTGACTGTAGGTAATCCTCCAATTATGTAACACACGCACCATTTCCATATATAATTTCCGCAGGAAACAAAAGCACAATTATTTTATAGGGGCACAGAAGCAGTTTATTTGCAGCACGGTGCTGTGCTGGCACTAGCAGAAAAGCTTTGAATGCTTTGTGTCCGAAATGGCACCCTATTTCCTATATAGTGCACTAGTTTTGACCAGGATTACGGTCAAAAGTAGGACACTATGTAGGGAATATGATGCTATTTGAGACGCAGATGAGGTCTAGTTGGCTGCTAACACAGCAGAGGCCTAGTTGACTGGTAGTGTAATCGTCTCTCTCCTCTCTCCCCTCTTCTCACCATGAAATGAACATTTACATTCACTTAGCTGGAGCTCGGCTGCACAGGGCTCGCCTCACCGGCAGACAGCTGTATTTTTAATGACAGCAGGGAGATTTAATTACTTCTGTTTTAACGGGCAGGACTTGAGCAGTGAGCAGAGCAGCAATGGCAAGAGATACAGTGTGGAGAGGGGGGGAGAGAGAGAGACAGGGGATATATGGTGTGGAGAGGGAGAACAGTTTGGAGAAAGGGAGAGAAAGACAGGCGGATACAGTGTAGAGAGAGAGAACAGTGTGGAGAGAGAGCGAGAGAGAGAGATGTGACAGATGATTTCACTACTTGCTCTCTCTCTCAAACAGTTACTGAGTGGAGTTGAGCTAGCTGTCTGCCTGGCACTCTAGCTGCAATTAATCCAAATTTATTCCAACCACTGTATACAGCAGATGTAAAAAAAGAGGAGGAAATTAAATACTTGAGGTGTGTTTCTCTCAGCTGAACGAAAACAACAACAAAAACACCAGTCTCGAGATATGTTGATGACATCTACTGTAAAACCAAATGTTTTATGTCATTATCTACTTCCCCCTTTTCTAATTCCCATTGGGGCCTGTGGTTTAAAAACATCCAGGAAATTCCTCAGAATAATAACACAGCTTTTTTGGTGTTAAATGTAGATGTTTACAGTAGGTAGACCTAAACATGGGGAACGATGGGCTGAGGAGAAAACATCACAGCTCACTGAAATATGATGAGCTGCATTTTGCCACATGGGGTGGCAGGTAGCCTAGCGGTTAGAGCATTGGGCCAGTTTTATTATTTATTTTCCCTTTATTTAACTAGGCAAGTCAGTTAAGAACAAATTCTTATTTTCAATGATGACCTAGGAACAGTGGGTTAACTGCCTGTTCAGGGGCAGAGCAACAGATTTGTACCTTGTCAGCTCGGGGATTCGAACTTGCAACCTTTCGGTTACTAGTCCAACGCTCTTAACACTAGGCTACTCTGCCGCCCCTTGCAGTAGCTGAAAGGTTGCTGGATCGAATCCCACAGCTGACAAGGTAAAAATCAGTTGTTCTGCCCATAAACAAGGCAGTTAACCAGCTATTCCCTGGTAGGCTGTCATTGTAGATAATAATTTATTCTTAACTAACTTGCCTAGTTAAATAAAGGTTAAAAAACATGGTCCCATCCACAATTCCATTTACCATGGTACTAGTAGGGACCATAATTTCAAACACAAACCATGAAACTCAATGGCAGACCAACCAAAACATATTTACAGAACTCAGCCTACAGATGTAGGATTTTAATTTGAGCCAGTTTGCTACAGCAGGAAAATAATCTTGTAGTAACAGGAAAAAAATGTATACATTTTTCATTAGGCAAATCAAGTCTGAAATGTCTAAGACTTTTTAAAACTCAAATACAGTACATGTTTGCATTCCCAGGAAAATTCTCAGCAACAAAAGAGTGATCGAATTAAGATCCTACATCTGTATGAAGCTCTTACAGTATCTGTCCATTATTTTAATTTAAAAATGTTCATTATTTATTAATCTACAGGGTACATAATATAGGTCCCAGAATCTTAAACAATTCAGCTCTGTTGCAATTAAGGGCATGTTTGACAACAGAGCCCACATTCACCTCCAGCTACTGTTTATAATATTAAAATATCTTTATGAATTCATTGCTGGATATCATTAAAAGTCCTCACTGCACTGCAACTTGGAGTCATACAAAAGAATAGTTTTGGTAATATGTTCTTAGGGTTTGGTTGAAATTTAAATGAATAAAATTGGTTCATGCCAATCAATGTGTAAAAAGGGAGGCAAAGAGGGAGAGAGGCAGGAAGGAAAAAATAATGAGGCCAAGAGTGCAGGAAGGAAAAAAATACATTGAGTGATGGATAGAGAGAGAGAGAGAGAGAGAGAGAGAGAGAGAGAGAGAGAGAGAGAGAGAGAGAGAGAGAGAGAGAGAGAGAGAGAGAGAGAGAGAGAGAAGGCAAGGGGGAGACATGTAACAGCTCCTTCCAAAGAAAAGCCAACATTTGTTAAGTTAATCATTTACTGAAGAAGATTCCAAAAGTCTTTCCCTGCATTCTGCCAATTCACCAGGGTCTCTCTCTCTCTCTCCCTCTCCCTCTCCCTCTCCCTCTCCCTCTCCCTCTCCCTCTCCCTCTCTCTCTCTCTCTCTCTCTCTCTCTCTCTCTCTCTCTCTCTCTCTCTCTCTCTCTCTCTCTCTCTCTCTCTCTCTCTCTCTCTCTCTCAATTTCAATGTAAGGGCTTTATTGGTATGGGAAACACATGTTAACATTGCCAAAGCAAGTGAAGTAGATAATAAACAAAAGTGAATAAACAATAAAAATTAACGCTATATCTCCCCCCCTCTCTCTTTCTCTCACCATATTTTCCTTTCTACCTCAGCTTCCTTTCCTCCCATTCCATTTTCTCAGTAAGTGTTTGGATTAGGGCAGACTTGAACTTCCCCCTGTCCCCCAGACAGCCATGAATCACTGGGAGGCCTAGGACCCAGAGAGGCTGTCAGAGCCTCCTGACAACTGCCCCCTCCCAGCCCTGCCATAACAAGTGGCTGACAGCTCCATTTACATAACAGGCAGCCAGGCAGTAAGAGAAGGCCTAGGCCCCGGCCAGGTCCACACAAACAGCACCAGGCACAGGCAGCCATAGCTGGCCCAAGCCTGGTCCACCTTCAAGACACTAGCCAGTCAGGCAGCACGGGCTTGCCCGGTCCGTACTCAACACGCTACCAACAAACCACCACACAAAGGCTAAGATATCATATATAATAGATGAGGGTGGTTTTAAGGGGGAAATGATGAATGAATGCATGAATGCTCCATTCCCTCAATAAATATGGACATAGTCAATGGGTTTGTGGCCTGAGGCAAAGACCAGATCATTTGTTTTCTTGAGGACGTGGTGTGGGCTTTTTCCACATGACTGCAGGAGGTGGTAGGACCCCTGGGATGAGGCCCTTAGACCTCTATATCTGTCAGGGTAATACATCTCTCATCACACGGCCCCTGCACCGCACACAGCCTGAAGTGCAAATAGATTGAGTTAAATAGACGAGTGATGATTGATATTAGGTTTCTATATCAAGGCTAATACCCTGGCTCCATCCATTTACCAATTCCTTCCTTTTTAATAAAGGAAGTAATTGGTTTACAGTTATGTTGAATATATTCTAAAGTAACTACATCAAAAATTACACAAGAGAAAATACATTTTTTGGTGGGATCAATTTACTGCAACTCTCTTGCTTACAGGCTCAAGCCCAGCCAAAAAGTTATCTAATAAGAGTCATTTTTGTGGAACATCTTTAGAAGTGTATGGTTGGATTATTCAAAGTGCTAGTGAATAGCTGAAGGGGAGAACGGGGGAAGGGGGAAATTCTATCTCAGATTGACAGCTGAAAAGTTTGTTTATGAAATAAACATGGGGCTGATGCAATATGCCTCAGAACAGTTTACTGCTGCATTGGCCTTGGACTGGCCCCCCTAATGTTCTCTGAGGCTGTGTATGCAGAGATGGCTCTGAGGTGCTCGGGGCCCTGATGGGACCACACTCAATTCAAATCAACTAAATATACCATTCCCAATAAGACCACTCAATAAACACCTAAGCCTAATAAGATAAACTAGAACACCTATTATTTTCAAAAAGACACAGTTAATTGCTATGGAACAGTTAGGAGATACAAATTAGCATAGTATTAGACACTTTACAGATCAAGCCTTTCTCAGTGCATATATCACGATGTTAATGCAAAACTTCCTGGAACATGCAGTGTCCTGTCTAATGTACACACACCCACGCACACATGTGCGCACACACACGCACGCACGCACGCACGCACGCACGCACACACACACACACACACACACACACACACACACACACACACACACACCTTCATTCATATTTTCTAACACAAAATATTTATTGAAGAGCAGAGAAAATTGACAGGTAAGTCCCATTTGAATGTAGCTGTGACCTACTTGTCATGCGTCCTATCTATCCCCTGTGCGCTGGAAGAGATTTAGTAGACTACTCAAGAGGTATACCCCATAAATATTCTACCTAATGCACCTTAAACTACCCCGGCAAGGTTGATGAATTCTGTGTTTACATTGGCAAGGTTATTATTGATCTCTTTTTTGTTATTTCACAACACACTGCTAGTCAACAATGTTAAATGTTTATCAGCAAGCCAAATGCATTGCTTGGTAATAAACAGTGAGTAAATGCTAATGGATGTTCAGAATGTTTGAGTTGTACACATCACACTATTACGTGTTTCAAATAAGTTAAATATCGGTGTATCAAATCAGGTTTCTTCTATAAAGTATTTATATCTATTGATTTAACTGAAATAATAGCTGTTGAAATGGCTACTATTACCCAGGCAACATAATCAATTATTGATACCAAAATATAACATTGAAAATGTAAGCATGTATTCACAATTGAGAGCAGAGGGAGCACCACCCTATCCACATCGACGGGACAGTAGTGGAGAGGTAGTGGAGAGGGTAGTAAGTTTTGAGTTCCTCGGCGTACACATCACGGACAAACTGAATTGGTCCATCTACACAGACATCGTTGTGAAGAAGACGCAGCAGCGCTTCTTCAACATCAGGAGGCTGAAGAAATTCGGCTTGTCACCAAAAGCACTCACAAACTTTTACAGATGCACAATCGATAGCATCCTGTCGGGCTGTATCACCGCCTGGTACGGCAACTGCTCCGCCCACAACCGCAAGGCTCTCCAGAGGGTAGTGAGGTCTGCACAACGCATCACCGGGGGCAAACTACCTGCCCTCCAGGACACCTACACCACCCGATGTCGCAGGAAGGCCATAAAGATCATCAAGGACAACAACCACCCGAGCCACTGACTGTTCACCCCGCTATCATCCAGAAGACGAGGTCAGTACAGGTGCATCAAAGCAGGGACCGGGAGACTGAAAAACAGCTTCTATCTCAAGGCCATCAGACTGTTAAACAGCCACCACTAACATTGAGTGGCTGCTGCCAACATACTGACTCATCTCCAGCCACTTTAATAATGGAAAAATGTATGTAAAAAAATGTATCACTAGCCACTTTAAACAATGCCACTTAATATAATGTTTACATATCCTACATTACTCATCTCATATGAATATACTGTACTCTATACCATCTACTGCATCTTGCCATCTTTATGTAATACATGTATCACTAGCCACTTTAAACAATGCCACTTTTACATGTTTACATATCCTACGTTACTCATCTCATATGTATATACTGTACTCGATACCATCTACTGCATCTTGCCTATGTCGTTCTGTACCATCGCTCATTCATATTCCTCATCCCTTTACACTTGTGTGTATAAGGTAGTAGTTGTGGAATTGTTAGGTTAGATTACTCGTTGGTTATTACTGCATTGTCGGAACTAGAAGCACAAGCATTTCGCTACACTCGCATTAACATCTGCTATCCATGTGTATGTGACAAATAAAATTTGATTTGATTAAAACTTCTTCGGGACCGGTGTCCCTTCCATGGGACGGTTGAGCTAATGTAGGCAAATGCGATTAGCATGAGGTTGTAAGTAACAAGAAAATTTCCCAGGACATAGACATATCTGATTTTGGCAGAAAGCTTAAATTCTTGTAAATCTAACTGCACTGTCCAGTTTACAGTAGCTATTACAGTGAAAGAATACCATGCTATTGTTTGAGGAGAGTGCACAATTTTGAACATGAAAAGTTATTCATAAACAAATTAGGCACATTTGGGCAGTCTTGATACAACATTTTGAACAGAAATGCAAAATGCAATCGAAATTGCACCTGGGCTGGAATAATACATTTTGGCCTTTCTCTTGCATTTCAAAGATGACGGTACAAAAAAGATACAACAGAACGGTTGTTTTTTTCTTTGTATTATCTTTTACCAGATCTATTGTGTTACATTCTCCTACATTCCTGTTTCCTTTCAAATGGTACCAAGAATATCTTTGCTTCAGGGGATGAGCTACAGGCAGTTAGATTTGGGTATGTTATTTTAGGCTAAAATTGAAAAAAAGGAGCTGATAGAGGTTAAGAGATTGTGCATTAAAACACTTTTAGCACCTCGACTTGCACATCATGTTATTTAGGACCATACCATATTGAAAGATGCATTTTCAGAATACATGTGTAGACTTTGGACTTCAACACTTTTCCAGAGAAACCAGGTCCAGCTCTCTGAGTAATGCAGACTAAACAGCTCCACTGGTTGCTAGGGAAAACAAGTCCGGGCCTGAGTCTCTGTTTTTCATTACTCCTGCAAACGAGCGGAAAAAGAAAAGTCACTTGTCGGAGTAACAGCTCCCTGGGCAGATGGCTCCTGTGGCGATTTGTTGAAACCACTGGTTGGTTGTTTGCCCACACTGAGAAGAAGAAAGATCGGGCATCCTGTAGGAGTACACAGTGGGGGGGCTTCCTCCCCCCCTCTCTCTACCAGAGATCCAAGATGGAGTCATTGACTGTGTCTGCAGCCCAAATGGCACCCTATTCCCCTTATAGTGCACTACTTTTGACTAGGGCCCATTGGGCTCTGGTCAAATGCAGTGCAATATATTGGAACAGGGTACTGTTTGGGACACAGCCATTGACTGTGGCCTCACCCTCCAAAGTTCAATTAGTCACTTGAGAGGCTCCAAAACACGTTCATCCATATTGTGGTTTGGCTAGGCCTTCTTCATAGAAGGTTAACAAGAGTTTTTTAGGTCTTTCATTTTAGAGCCTTGAAAATATATCATATGTCCATAGTCTCATACCTCAGATTGGGACCATAAAAAAAATCCATACATCCTCTGTGGATAATGGCTGAGCTGATACCCAACCACTTACACAACAACTTACCCAAGTAGGTCCAAGGTTAGTTAAAGGCGACATCACAATTACCATGCATATAATACTGTACAGTACTATGTGGTACTGCTGACATGATACATTGATATACCAGGCCTCCTGTACAAGATCTACAAGTAGTTGAAGATACAATCAGTAGGAGTGATATTTGGTCAGCATCTCCAGGGAAACATGGCACATTTCATGCTGTTCTGTCTGCGCTTCCATTCCTTCCAGACTGACATGCAGATGTTCTAGACTAGAGGAATCTAATGAGACTGAGTGTACTGACAGTGATGCTACATAATGTCCTGAAGTCCTCCTGGCTAAACCTCCCATCCACCCACTGCTCAACCAATTGGGATCAGTGTCACTTAACAGTAGCTGCATCCCAAATTGCACCCTATTTCCTATTTAGTGCACCACTTTTGACAAAAAATAGTTCACTATATAAGGAATAGGGTGCTATTTGGGACGCAGCCAGTGTATTTCCCAGTGCACTGTTATCTTACAGCACATGACTCACAACCACAACAACGGCCCACATTCATTCCACTTACTGCGTGGAGAATCGATTCAGCATGCCTCGTCAGCAAATTAGCAATCTAGAACCCACAGGGCTGCATAGCGTACATTGTAGGATACATTTTCATTAACGTACAGTATTCCAGTTCAAATGTAAAACTTTAAAAGAAATAAATCACATGATGCAAGTGTTCACCGGAGAAATAATGTTGCTCACATTCAGTAATGTTTATTACTGTGAAATTTGAGGCCACTGGCTAGCATCATATGGATTTAAGATCGTGGAGCGATAAGAGCTAGTATTGTTTTCTTGTATACTGTACCGACATTCAGAAGCAGTCTGTAACTAGGTTATTTAATGTAAAGTACAGACGTAGGATTTTAATTTGAGCCAGTTTACCACAGCAGGAAAAAAAATCCTGCAACAACAGGAAATGTGAACTATTATGTGTATTATAATGAATGGACATTTTTGTAGGGGTTGATACATTTTTCGTAAGGGAAAATTAAGTCTGAAATTTTGAAGTGGAAGTTATTGACTTTAGAAGGCTTTTTAAATCTCAAATAGACTACAAGTTGTACATTTCCTGCATTGCAGGAAAGTTCTTCTGCAACAGGGTGATCAAATTAAGATCCTACATCTGTAGTTTGCAGACCTTATGTCAGGGCCGATTTCTTCGTGAACATAGTTGCAAATCATTTGTGGACTGCAATTTTACAGCAAGAATCCCAAACAGATATTTTTGACAAAAACATGATAATTTCAAACCTTGGTTACATTTGTATATGATCACGTGTCTCTATTATGCGTGTGTCATGGCCGTTGAAAGAGGTGGACCAAGGTGCAGCGTGGTGAGCGTACATTTTCCTTTTTATTTAAAATGTCGCCAACAAAACAGCAAAAGAAAAAAACAACCGTGAAGCTTACAAGGGCATAAGTGCCACAAACAAAGTTAACTACCCACCCTGAAAGGAGGGAAAAGGGCTACCTAAGTATGGTTCCCAATCAGAGACAACGATAGACAGCTTTCCCTGATTGAGAACCATACCCGGCCAAAACATAGAAACACAAAAACATAGAAAATAGAACATAGAATGCCCACCCCAAATCACACCCTGTCCAAACCAAATAGAGACATAAAAAGGCTCTCTAAGGTCAGGGCGTGACAGTACCCCACCCAAAGGTGTGGAATCCGGCCGCAAAACCTGAACCTATAGGGGAGGGTCTGGGTGGGCATCTATCCGCGGTGGCGGCTCAGGTGCGGGACGCAGACCCCGCTCCACCTCTGGCTCACCCCACTTTGGTGGCACCTCTGGTGCGGGGACCCTCGTCGCAGACCCCGGACTGGGGTCCCTCGTCGCGGGCCCCGGACTGGGGACCGCTGCTGGAGGCACTGGACTGGTGACCGTCGCTGGAGGCTCTGGACTGGAGACCGTCACTGGAGGCTCCGGACTGGGGACCCTCGTTGCGGGCCCCGGACTGGGGACCGTCGCTGAAGGCTCCGGACTGGAGACCGTCGCTGGAGGCTCCGGACTGGGGACCCTCGTTGCGGGCCCCGGACTGGGGACCGTCGCTGAAGGCTCCGGACTGGAGACCGTCGCTGGAGACTCCGGACTGGAGACTGTAGCTGGAGGCTCCGGACTGAGGACCGTCGCTGGAGGCTCCGTACTGGAGACCCTCGCTGCGGGCCCCGGACTGGGCAACCTCGCTGCGGGCCCCGGACTGGGCACCCTCGTTGCGGGCTTCGTGCCATGACTCCTCACTGGAGGCTTCCTGCCATGGATCATCACTGGAGGCTTTTTGCCATGGATCATCACTGGATGCTTCGTGCCATGGATCATCACTGGAGGCTTCGTGCCATGGATCATTACTGGAGGCTTCGTGCCATGGATCATCACTGGAGGCTTCGTGTCGTGGATCATCACTGGAGGCTTCGTGTCATGAATCATCACTGGAGGCTTCGTGCCATGTATCATCACTGGAGGCTTCTTGCCATGGATCATCACTGGAGGCTTCATGCCATGGATCATCACTGGAGGCTTCTTGCCATGGATCATCACTGGAGGCTTCGTGCCATGGATCATCACTGGAGGCTTCTTGCCATGGATCATCACTGGAGGTTTCATGCCATGGATCATCACTGGAGGATTCTTGCCATGGATCATCACTGGAGGCTTCGTGCCATGGATCATCACTGGAGGCTTCGTGTCGTGGATCATCACTGGAGGCTTCGTGCCATGAATCATCACTGGAGGCTTCGTGCCATGTATCATCACTGGAGGCTTCTTGCCATGGATCATCACTGGAGGCTTCATGCCATGGATCATCACTGGAGGCTTCTTGCCGTGGATCATCACTGGAGGCTTCGTGCCATGGATCATCACTGGAGGCTTCTTGCCATGGATCATCACTGGAGGTTTCATGCCATGGATCATCACTGGAGGATTCTTGCCATGGATCATCACTGGAGGCTTCGGACTGGAGGGACACACAGGAGGCCTGGCTCTGGGAGCAGGCACAGGACTTACCAGGTTAGGAAGACATACAGGAGGCCTGGTTCTGGGAACGGGCACAGGATACACTGGGCCGTGGAGGCGCACTGGAGACCTCGAGGGTAGAGCCTGCACAACCCGTCCTGGCTGGATGGTTACTTTGGCCCGGCACGTGCGGGGCGCAGGCACATTACGCACTGGGCTGTGCAGACGCACCGGAGACACAGTGTGCAGAGCCGTCGCAGGATATCCTGGGCCGTAGAGACGTACTGGCGGCCAGATGCGCTGAGCCGGCACCCTCCGACCTGGCTGGATACCCACTCTAGCCCGGACGATTCAGGGAGCTGGAAGGTAGCGCACCGGACTGTGAATGAGCACTGGAGATACCGTGCGCTCCACTGCATAACACGGTCCCTGACCAGTACGACGCTCGCCACGGTAACCACGGGGAGTTGGCTCAGGTCTATAACCCGACTCCGCCAATCTCCCCTTGTGCCCCCACCCCCCAACATTTTTGGGGAGAGCTGCCTCTCGGGCTTCCTTGCTAGCCATGTTCCCTCGTAACGATGGGCCCGTTTACCAGCTGCCTCCGCCCTCCTGGCTACTTCCACCTGTTCCCATGGAAGGTGATCCCTTCCGGCCAGAATCTCCTCCCATGTCCAGGATCCTTTGCCGTCCAGGATGTCATCCCATGTCAGGTCCTCCTTTTTACCACGCTGCTTGGTCCTCTTGTGGTGGGTAGTTCTGTCACGGCCGTTGAAAGAAGTGGACCAAGGTGCAGCATGGTCAGCGTACATTTTCCTTTTTATTTAAAATGTCGCCAACAAAACAACAAACGAAAGAAACAACTGTGAAGCTTACAAGGGCATTAGTGCCACAAACAAAGTTAACTACCCACCCTGAAAGGAGGGAAAAGGGCTACCTATCAGAGACAATGATAGACAGCTGTCCCTGATTGTGAACCATACCAGGCCAAAACATAGAAACACAAAAACATAGAAAATAGAACATAGAATGCCCACCCCAAATCACACCCTGCCCAACCAAATAGAGACATAAAAAGGCTCTCTAAGGTCAGGGCATGACAGCGTGGGAATACTTGGGAACAGATTCCCAAAATGTAAATATCTGGTGTTTTTACAGTCTGAAAAAATAAATAAATACAAATAGAAACACACGCTGGCCACATTCAGCCTTCGGTCCGCCCGTTGGGGAACCCTGCCTTACATTTTTCCAGGTGATACCAATTGGTTTAATGTTTTCTTCTCTGGTTTGTCAAAATTCCAAAAGAGAAAAAACACTGAGGATACTGTACAACAGAACAAAATCAAATGGATTAGTTGTCTTTTATCAAGAGAATAATACCCTACCCAAAATAGTATGCATATTTTAATCTCTTTAGAAAATGATTCTGTGCAAAAACAAACATTATCAAAAGTTACATTTAATAGGGTCATTTCACAGCACGCCAACCTATTTGAAACACTTCCACACTGCAAAAAGACTACTGTTCCCTTCTCTTTTCCAGAGTTGTGAATGGCTCAAACTTGGGACAGTGAGACTGCAGTATGGCTATTTTTACCAGCTTTAGGCTGTTTGAGATTTCAAATTGTGCAGTAATATCACATTTATGGTCATGTTTTGTTTTTAACACATGCGAACTCACTTAAACATGGCGGGTAGGAATATGATGAAGTGTTTCTAAGGTTTGGCTGAGGCGAGGATGAAAGTTAGGCTAGTTAGGGGACTTGTGTGTGAGGCATACAGCTTTAGGGGCCATAATGCTAGGGGACGTACTGTATGTGTGTGTATGTAGGGCTGTCTCACCCTGGCCCAACTTGAATTACTGTGCCTCAAACTTCTAACTTACTGTAAAAAACTTACTGTAAAATGTCCATATCCTTCCCACAGGCCCAATGAAGTGTGCAAAGACATATTTCTGGCAAGACGAAAAGAACCGGCACAAGGGAGTCTCCCTGTTAAATCCTGAGGGGACTAAGCTGTACATTTCAGCTACTTTTACAACAGCGTTTCCAACATCTGAGGAAATCAAACACGCCCTTCAAACACAGAGATCTTTTGTAATAGGAGAGAGGCTTGGATGACTGCAGGAAAGCAGCATAGCTCAAGTTAAACACAATTAAAATAAGGGGATCATTTACTACAGTACCTGAAATAGGGGCAAGGCCAACTGGCTAGTTGTCTGCCATCATCAACCTCCTTCAGTGTTTATTCACACACTAAATATATTGTTCAGTTTACGTTTGGTTTTCTCCTCAAAACTACACGGTAGTTATTGCTACAACAAACTGTCACACTGATACATGAATAGACATAAAACATGCATTTCAATAAAGACTAATTAGGGTGAGATTGCTTGGTTTGTAAAACCAAGGACTCTTTACCTGTTGAAATGACAGGGTCAATATAAAACCCCACATCTCTGTATATTTTGCCAGTCCTGCAAAGTAAACAGGTCCCCTTATTGCTAATGACTCCAAGGCTTTTACAGCCCTTTGAGTAGTTTCAGTCAGCCTCCGTCAGTGATGTCATCGCTAGGTTTATACCAGCACTTCAGTGAAACATCTAGCTAGCTAATGGATTTCCATTTCACATAACCCCTTTCCTGTTGCCTTGCTATTAATAACCTGTTGGGGATGGGGGCGCTGTTTAGACTATTTATGCTAATGTGGCTAATTTTTTAAACGGCTTCCCACAAAATCCTTGATCGTACAATATGCATATTATTATTATTATTGGATAGAAAACAGTCTATAGTTTCTATAGGAGTTGAAATTTTGTCTCTAAGTGGAACAGAGCCCATTCTACAGCAATTTCCCTGACATGGAGTCAGATTTGAGAAACGTTGGCCACTTTTCTGAAGTCATTTAAAAGGGCTCTGTCGTTGCTATGACTATACGGACACTTCTTACGTCTTCCCCTGGATGCCTTTACGTGATGACGATTCCAACGGGCTCGATTGCTCGTTCACAGGCCCTACAAATGAAAAAAACCTTTAGCTAGCAAGTCTTTTCTTGCTGCGTAACGCGCGTGGAAGACACCGACCCTCTCCTGTTCCAAGCGTTAGTTTAGCCTGTTATATTTCTCCGGTCATCTTTTCACTCGTTATAGGAGTTACAAACATCACAAAGTAGTTAATTTAAAGCGTTTTATAGCAATTTATATCCGTTTAGTGCGATTTTGGGACATTTATTTTTGCAACGATGTGAAAAGTTGGACACGCTTTTCAGTTCATCCCGAACGTAGTTGACATTTCCACATGGCAAGAGGACAGCTTTCCACCAAAAGACGATTTCTCCCAAGAAAGGATCCTTTGCCCAAGATACTGATGGAAGAACAGCTCAAGGTAGGACATTTTTATTATGATAAATCGTGTTTCTGTCGAAACATTTTAGTGGCTTAGGACGCCATGTTTTTTGACGTAGCTTCGCT